>NC_089873.1:143490000-143790000 GCF_040182565.1 Anser cygnoides | reverse complement strand
CAGATTACCAAGGGCAATCTGAAGGGTATTTCACTGCCGTTGAAATATGCACAGAATTTGGTGGGGTTCTTTACTTGCACAGGAAAAAAATGTCAGACATGCCTTTTTATAGCAATTAATAATAGGAATATAATTACTTAGCACTCCAATACATCTGAATTACGAATTAATTCTTCTTACTGCAGAAAGGTTATCCAAATATTTTCCTATTGGGTGAATCACAGGTTAGAGTTATAAGAGGGTCTCATGTACTAGAACCAGCTGTCACCATCCTGTCTTTGAGCATGTACGTCATTGCCCTGTGACGCTGACTTCTGTGGGACTGTTCCCACAATAAGGTACAGCTAGGTTTTCATTAGGGCTGAAAAATCTCAGCTTATAAGAGCTGTTTTTTGATTTTCTTTTTTTTTTTCCTGAGCAGGCTAGAGAGTTTTTCCTGACAGTGACAGGAAGCAGATGCCTCCTGTGGACTGCACTCTCTGTAGACACAGCGAATTAGCAGTCCATCAGAAATATCTTCCAATGAAACATGAAACTGCACAGCTTCTGTACAATCATATCAGTCTAACTGTAGAGTCACAAACCATATCAGTCTAACTGCAGAGTCACATCTTACCCATACCACGTCCAGTTCTGAACCCAACCAGGTATGCCCACATCCTCCTATGTCTGGATGCCTGTGTGGGTCCTGGAGAAACTCATGTAGTGGTGCAGGCTTTTCTTCCAGCCCCAGGCACGTCCGGTGCTGCTGTGTGCATGGCAGCAGCACACCAGCGCTCTGAAGGATGCGGTGCTCCCCTCCATAAAGCCTGCTCCTCAGGGAAGGATGAATGACATGCTTTTGTATTGGATTATGTGGTGCACATCCTGAAGAAACAAGTTATGGAATAACCTTCACACTAGTCCAGGAATGTACACGAATATGCTCTTTCCATTGCCTTGACTAGCAATAGAAGTTGCTATTCAAGTTCAGGGTAAAGCTTTAAGGCCTGAAATTGTTGGGGGAGGAAGAAGAGAGGATAGAACTTCAGAAAAAATAAAAAAATAAAAGGAACCACTGAAGGATTACATCCAAAACTTCAATTTCCTGATCAATAGGAATCACTGGTGCTTCTGGGTGTAGCACTACCCTGTATTTCCTGAGAGAGGTTAAATGCAAGCTGATCACCCCAGCTCCTCAATTTAATCTATCAGGGTTAACAGTGACCTGGGTTAGAGATCAGTCACTCTGTTTCCTATGGAAAATTCTCCTATTCTCCAATAATAAAAATAATTACATTTCCTGCAATGTAAAGTATTTACTGGTTAATTCTTCCCGTGAGTCACTTGTCTTGACTTTGTTCAATGTTTTGTAAAATTCAAGATTTAGACTCATATTAAGAGCAGGATTCAAATCTATTTTGAATGTAATAACAGCATCCTCTCCTGCTACAATATCTCATCCTGGACTGATTATGAAAAGACAAAATTAGTCCTTTTCAAGAAGTAATGATCAAAGATCAGTGACCACCAAAGCATGTTACTTGGGGAAAAAAGAAAGAGGCCAAATTTCAAGATAGCACAGACAGTCAGTGAGACTGGAGTGCCTGGAACTGGCAGAATTTTCTTAAGTCATTCATAAATATGATATCTACCCTTGACAGGTCATTTCATTCTATTTAGCACTTTTTATTCTCTGTGGTTTATAAGCTCTTAAGCAAATGTAAGAGGAGGAAAAGCTAACGTGTCTGATAATACACTGTATCAGGCTGACAACCTAACTGAATTTCCCCTGTGGTGCTAGCAAAATGCTGTTCCAAAAAGTAATAATGCATACAAAGAGAAAAAAAAAAAAAGGAGAAAGGAGGAAAGTGGGAAAAAGGATCACAGAGATCACGGCGTCACATTTAATTTCAGAGAACAAAACCTGAAGCTGATTTCTCTTTAGATCAGTTGTATACCAGTTGGAACATGGGTGCCTAGCACTGCGACAGAGTAATATGATCTGAGCTTTAAATAGCTGCCAAATAAGCATGTGGTGGCTGGCAGCATTAAACGTGTTGCAATGAGAGTGATCTGTTTCAAAGTAAAGCCACATAACAGAGGATAAGTCAATCTGATGTGGTATAGGAAAGGAGGGGGGAACGTTTTTCATTATCTTTCAGGGTTTCTTGCTGTCTTAAATGTGTTTCCATCTTAGAGATGGATTAATTTGAGGTCTTTTTCTTAACCAGCTTAAAACCTGAATCACGTGCAAGTCATTTCAGAGAATGTCTCCCTGGGCACCCAGGGACCAGGCTGGGGGGCACAATGTGCCAAGTGTAAAGTATCATTGCCTTGATGGTACTGAGAAAATCCCATTGCTGATACCCAGTTTAGAGTGGCTGCATCCCAGCGTGAAAGGCAGCTTCCACATGTATGGGATCCCCTTGGTTTGTACCTAATGCATTCTTGACAGTTTTTAGGAACAGACCTACAGCAAATAACCTGGGGTGACTTCTGTTCCAGGCATTCCCCTTAAGCTCACAGCAAACCACAGAGCCCGGCAGCACTCTGTGAGGACCATCTTAGAGATGCAGGGAAAAAACAGGTGCAGAGTATGGAGGTGTCTAACACAGGAGATACTGCCGGTCCTCCTCTCCTTCTCACCTTCATGCCAAGTGGCTCTCCAGATTCCTGTTGTCAGTGTGTCTCCTGGGTAGATGATAAACATTTTGGACTGGGTAGACCATTTTAACTAGTAACATGAGTAAGACACATGGAGGAAAAAGTGGTACTGTAAATACTTGTGATTCTTCAACCCTCCTGACACTTTTGATTATAGATGATTGATTATAGATGACTGGCTTCTGTTTTCAATTTCAGCATCTCCACAAACTTCAGCAGCATCAATCCAGATTTACTCTAAGTTAACACAGCAGAATTTCTTACTTTATCTAGTCTTCACTGCCTGGAAATCACACTTCCAAAGGTACAGATAGGAACAGGAGAGCCAGAGGAAAACCCAGCTGCTTCACCAAAAGGTAGATAGTTCATTTATCAGGATCAATTTGACTTCTTAAAAGGTAGTAAACACAACATATTTGGCAGCCAGTTAGGATTTTGCAAGAATGGGGACAGCGATACAGGCGCTACTTACAATTGTCCTACTAGCAGTTTACTAGCACGCTGCAGGGAACTGATGCAGCTGCAGCAGCAGCTAGATACCCTGCGGAGAAATAGAGCAGGCTTTACTTTGCATTTCCTCAAAGGAGAACATTGCTTTAGCTCACTAACATAAACATCAATAAATGACCACACATTTCATCAAGGTCGGCTCCAGTGGAACTTCCAGCAGCCACCCCAATGATTAACAAGGATAAAGCAGGGCCAAATCCTTTTCCATCTGTTTTTGTCGGCAGCTGCCTTTGCCACATCGTTTCAGCACGTCCATCAGGAATCCACAACAGCTGCACAGCGGGCTGGCAGAGGACAGTGCGGAGGGACGCTCATGCTCCTTTCTTGCCCCCATACTCTTATTTTTTTACTGCCCCTTTGGTGGGCAGTCACTGTTCTCGCCACATTTGCACGAAAATGTTTCTTACCTGTTCCTTTTAGCATCACTTTTCCAAACATGTGACTTAAAAAAATTTCTTTTCTTTCAATTTGACCACAGGCTGTTGAGCCAGCCAGACAACTAAAAAACAACTCCCGTGCCCTATAGGTTTGTGAGGTATAGAGTTCTTTGACCAATTTCACTGAATATCATGATTAGAGTATTTAATCCCCTTTGCAATCTTTTACCCAGCTTTAATCACAAAAATCCCTGCATCGCCGCCAAGGATTTTTCTGGACAAAAGGATATCTGGAAGAATGCCATGGAACGAGCCTCTCTCGCTGGCCTGTCTTCCCACAGCTCTGACAAACCCATTCCTTTGCACATAGATTTTAATGAAATCAGAAGAACAAGAGTTAGACTATGCTTTTAGGTAATATTTATATGTAAATGCCTCCCCATCACGCTCAACACAATGCCCTGGTGCACAACAGCTCCACATTTTGTGCTCAGCTATAGCTATGTCCTGGTGTGAGCATGCAACCTGTCCACATCACTTCAGAAGGAACCCAACTATCAGCTCTGCCATTAGGAGAAAAAGGTGGCATCCAGTTAAAGCAAATCAACAGAGTAAGTCAGAGTGAAGAATATTCATAGTTAAGCAATTTCTACCGATGTCGAAAGGCTTCCTGAAGTTTTTAAGGAAACTCCTTGGATCTGCAACAGCCATTATGCCCGCAGTCTGACCCAGAGGGTTGCCTCCAAGAGAGGTTGTCTTGCACATAGGAGTATAGCTAATTTAGGTTGCCTCCAAGAGAGGTTGCCTTGCACATAGGAGGGTAGCTAATTTAGCTGCATAATGGAGAGAGTTCTGAAGATGCACATGGGCTGAATTAAGGGCTCCACAGGAGCCTTTGGCTCATTCCTTGCAGAGTTTATTAGTTGCTGCTGCGCACATGGTTAGGTTCCTGGAAGAAGTCCAGCTCTGAGGCACCTCTCGATTCCTCCAGCTTCTAAAAGTTGCAAGAAAGTGGCTCAAGCGTATTGCCCCCTCCAAGCTCTTGTGGAGAAGGACTCTCCCCCGCAGAGAGCCAGACAGGGTTTGGGAGGGGTACCTAGCCGAATGACTGCTGATTATTGAATTTACCTCCCCAATTACCAGTGAGTATCCTAGACTGTAAAGGGGGTAAATACCACAGATTGTATTATTTGAGAAACAGTATGTGATTGTGTAATTACGGGCAGGAATATAATACCATATGCACAAGGGGCAGGGTTAATTTCAGCATTTCCTGATTAACCAAGGGCATTATTGTGTAACCCTAATGTTCTCCGGATGGCTATCATTTATATGGAGTTCACATATAAGTTTATGAATATTTGGTTAAAATTCACCCATCATACTCTCTGACACAGTAATTAAAAACACCATGTTAGCTGCCAATAAAAATATTTTTATGATTTGGTAATTATTCCAAACATCATAGCCCCATACTCCTCTACCCCCTGCCCTTGTCATCTTCCTGTTCTGTATTGTATAATGCTAATCTTGATGATGGAAAAATAAATAAGTAGCAGGGAAGGCTGGAAATCTTCCAATCACAAAAGCTCCTGAAATGGAAGCAACATCCAATCTAGCCTACCACATCTTCTAGGTGGGCACTCCTTTCCTGCCTTTTAGTGATGCTTTTAGTATTCATAACAGCTGTGGAATTAAGCATTACGAACAAGAGGAAACCAACATGCAGTCTTTATTTTTCCCCATCAGTCTCAAACTACTCTGCATTGAGTTACAAAGTGAAAATGAACACACTCTCAGATGGATTTAATTTCAGCTTGGGCCCAATGCCAGACAAACCAAGTTTCCCCATTGTTAAAACTCCACACCATCTTTTCCATATCATGCATACAGCCCCATCCTCACCCCATCTTACACGCACAGACACACACACAAACACACCTCAAGAACCAGCCACTCCTACAAAACAGAACCAAATCCTCCTCCCCTGCTTTATTTGCTAGTCTCATTGATTTCCCTGGGATGACTAGTAGCGAGGATGGATTTGGTCTATAATGTAGATTTTTAATATTTAAGAAAAATGATGGCTACATTAAACATACATTTACATGTCGTAGGTATTATCTTCATAATAAACCTTTTTATGATTAAAAAAAAAAAAAGGCATTTGACACAACCAAGAAAATGTTTCAGGGAGGAGGAGCCAATTATTCCATTCAAAATAAAAGGGTTAAAACTTGATTAAAATATTAAAGCAGTAATTCAAAGTACAGTTTTGGCATAACTTTAACTAGTGAATAAAATATGGTATTTTGGCCTACAGAATCATGCAAAAAAAACAAAGATTTCAGAATATAGAAGTATACAGCTTTCAAATGCATACAGAAAGGAGAAACATGTAACAGAAGTAGTTAAGCTTTTACATGTACAGACTAGCACCAAATCGCTGTTTACTGTAATTGTCTTCTCTCTTACCCTCTTCCCATGGACTCTGCATGAACAACTGCACTCTATTTTTATAAAGTGCAGATAAGTTTGCTTGTATCGAAGCTGAGGCAAGTAGTGGAAAACAGGAGAGGAGGTAGATTAAATTACTGTATTTGAATGTTTGTTTTCCCTCCATCTTTTACTGTTCTCTACAAGCAGAAGCACAAGATACATGTTAAGAAATGTATAAAATGTTGATTTGGCCCATTTCACATTGGGCTTTCAGTTGCAGAATATTTTTGCCTTCCTCTGTTTGCAAAACTGCAAAAATGCTGCTAGTAGTACACTATGGAGAACCACGTGTGTACTTTCTAAAGAATTAAAAGCAACTAGCTAGGACTAAGGGTGGTTTCTTCCTGTATTGAATTTTGTGTCCATCAGCCTTCAACAAATAACAGAAGAAATTCCAGAAGTGTGCCTGCATACTTAGGATTGCCATAACAGTAATAATGTATAAAATTGTGTCATGAAGTTTCACTAGGTTTCCTGTATTCCCTTCAGTATATGACTAGTCTGAGCGTAAATAAATAGCACGCCCTACCAACAAGAATAGCATTCCTGCTAATAATGCAAAAAATACTCCTATTGGAGCCAGCATAAAAGACCAGCCATAGCGTACATAAACAGCAAAGTCTGGGCAATCCAATTTTTTCATGTTTGTGTAGTTTTCCAGATCAGCCACCGCCTGGACCCAGATCACATACATCACGACTACCAGTGAGAACAAGACACCTGGAAAAGAAACATAAGGTTTTAATGACAGTGTGAGACAAACACTGGGTGCACTTAGCGGTTATACAGTAATACCTAGAAACACATCCACACTTGTGGCCCCCTCTGCAAGGCACAGTCAGTGATCACTGGATATGTTTTGTCTTTGGCTTTCTCTGACAAGCTCTGTCTCCACCTTGCTTCTGTTTTGCCTGAAAGTCATATTCCCATGACAAAGGATATATCTATTTTTGGTGGGCAG
Source organism: Anser cygnoides (assembly GCF_040182565.1). Classification (NCBI taxonomy): domain Eukaryota; kingdom Metazoa; phylum Chordata; class Aves; order Anseriformes; family Anatidae; genus Anser; species Anser cygnoides. The sequence continues at coordinate 143,783,007 of NC_089873.1, read as the reverse complement.
ACCGAAACACGGGTGTTTTTAGGGACAAAATTCACTGTTTTGAATTCAGTCGCCAGGGGAGGAAGAAAGGGGAGTTATGATAGGATGATCTAGAAAACAAATTCTACATTTACTTCCCAAACTCTGATACTGTTTCTATCACAGACTTCTGGATGAGGTATGAAAAGGAGGAAGGGGTGGGAAATCTTTCTATTGTCTTCACCTCTCTACATTTTGCTTTTTTTTTTCCTTAATGAAAAGGGCATGGTTTAGAATATTCAGAGTATTCTACTCAAGTATTTTGCAGACAAATTCAAATGTGTTCCATTCAAATCTTCCACATTATAAAAGAAGTTGCAGGCTATTAGTATTAACTACTATGAAGCAGGCTATTAGTATTAACCTCAGATTGTGCAGAACAGTTTCCTGGAATTAATCCACCACATAATTCACAGCATTTTCCCAACCACTCCTCTGAAAGGCCTTTGGATTGTTTACACATGATAGCAATGGGAGCACATGTCCTTACAAACTTTGTTAATCTCTTTGTTACTATACACCAGAAGGAGATATAAGAATAAAGTGCTTTCCTAAGTATCAGTCGCATGCCTAATAATTTATTTTAGTTTAGAGGAATGTTCCTCTTTATTTTAGTAAGAGGAACACTTAAGAAATGCAAGCCTGCAGCACAGATGCTCTAGCAGAAAATCCACTGGAAAGCTGAGGGCACAAGTCTGAATTTTTTGCATGCTCCAGCCTGTACCCACATGCTCCCTGAGCTCCAGCTGTCATAGCACAGTTACAAGCAGCAGGGTTATCTATTCCAACACTAAGATATTAGGGGGACACCACCTATGTTTTCCTGCCATGATGCTTAGGTACCTCGTTAAAACCATAAGCCAGTGAAATACTTCTGGGAACACTTATTGCCAAACTTGAACCTACAGGCTGTAGGGCAGCAGAGTACAAGTCAAAGATATTTGAGGTCTCTAAATATTTACAATGCCACCTTGAACAAATATGACAAAACCCACAAATGCTCTGTGTAAGTACTCATGGAGAGGTATTTGTCTCCAGATCCAGCTGTCCTGGTACTCTTTCATGGTTGCCTTTCCTTATCCCCATGCTGAGATGCTGCCTCACCACCTCCTTGCCCTGCCATTGCTATCCACTTACCAGGGAACGACTCCTATCATCATTCTCTCATTTGCTTTGAGCAAAGTCAGACAGGTTAGCTGCAGCAATTTACATTGGTGACCTGCTGACATTCTTGTTGTTGCTTTATTGTCAGAATGTAATAGGTTTACATTCTGGATATCCTGAACATCTGACAGGTGAAAGCTCACAACTCAATGTTTATGAACACCACCTTTTGAAGCCAGCCAGAAAAATGAACTGAAGTAGTTAACCTGAGGCATAATCAAAAAGTGACTGAAAATCCCAAAGAATTTCCTGTCTATGAAATATACTAATATACTTCCAGGATTACATTTTTTGTGCAGGCTTGAATTCCTAATGAAGTTATTAAAACAAAACAAAACAAAAACTAAACTCTAAAAGACATAAATTCAAATTTGAAAATATTTCACCTAAGCAAAACTCAATTTTGATGGAATTTAGTGCTGCAATTGTATTAAACACACAGATGGTGAAACAATCAGAGAGAAGGATCACCTCGGGGCCAGATATAAACAAAATAAGAAATTAAATTGAAGAATCTCCAAATATAAGTCAAATTGAGCAGAAGATTCCTGTAACAGAAGGTATAATGATAACAGATAATGTAGGCAACATGGAAAAATTAGAACCAACACAAATATTTGGAAAGATACATCGATAACATGGTAAAATCCATATGAACATTGGAATTTACCTCATCGGATGGCTGTGACTGTTTAATTTGAAATGTCCAAAGTCTTCTATTTATTTTATTCTCTACAATAGAGCAATCTTAATCCAGAAGAATAATAATTACAGAAAGTAGTGGTGTATATTCCCTTACTATATCAGCAGGTAAGTATAACCAGGCCTTGCACATCTGGAATGCTTTTGACCTCCAGCAGGCACGCCGGGCAGACACAAAGCTAAACAGCCCAGTTAGTCAGAAGCATTAAAGCAGGAGACTTTCAGAGGTGCTTTAATTTCAAAATGGGCACCCCTTGCTCCTCAGGCAGTCTGAAGCAACGTCTAGTTAGTTAAACTAGAGCCAGCTCCATGTAGGCGCAAAATAGCAAGCCAGTTCTGTGAGTGGTAAAACAACTCCAGCTAAGTTAAAATCCATCAGGTGATATCACAGCAAGCTGCTAACTTCGGCCTTTGTCAAATTCTTGGGTATGGAAATTTCGCAGAAGAAATGTATGTCAAGCAGAAATAAATGTCCATCTTTAAAACAGAAGAAAAAGGAAGGAAGAACATGTAAACCTTCTTAGTTAATTAAGGCACTAAAAAGAGTATTTAAGGGTTCTGACTACCTGCTAATGGAGGCTAATTAGTAGGTATGCTGTTCAGAGTGTTCAAGAAATATTCTGAGCAGCAGAATCAGACTAAGTAAAAACTGGCCAAGTCCCACTGGTCCAATAGGATTCCATTTGTTAATGCCCATCTTTTCTAATTTTCACAGAGTTATGATTTCGTGGGAGTTAAGCACTTACAGGGTAGTATACTGAGTCTCCTCTATGTTGTAAATGGTAACATAGAGAAAAAGGAAAATAGAGAAACATTTTTTCACACGCTGACCTTCTGTTTTGTCTGTTTGGTCTTGTTTCCTGAGATGTTAGAGTACATTAGAAGCAGTAGTGAGAGCAGGGAAGCAGATCATATACTTCTATTATCACTAATGCATCTGCTGAAAATGTTTGATGTTTAGGGCCAGAGGCATTGGTTCCTTCCTATCCATTAAGCACTTCAGGTTGTGCTTAAATTTAAGCACATGTGCAAGTCTCTTTGACTTAAAGGGTTTTTCCTCCTGGCATCAACACTGATTGCATCAAAACACCCGATTCAAAGGCAAGTTATGAGCTTAATGAATGGTTACTATGCCTTGAATATTTATCTGGTTGTTAGATTCTAAAAGAATTATGTTTCTTTTCAGAGGATATAACTTCATGCCTGTTTGCATTGTCTCATTTTAATAAAACAGTGAGATGCTAGCTGTTCAAGAAAGGTTTGAAAGAAAAGCAGTATCAAGAACAGAACACTTTGTTCAGTGGACTGGGTAGCATGTAAGATTCAGATGCATATAATATGCGAGTTATTTTTTACAGACCACAAGATATTAATTTGGACTACATATTATGAACTGCAATGGACGTCAATTTACAGTCAGAACTTTATATGCTGTTTACAAAAATGTAGATCAAAAGCTGTTTTGTAGAAAGAAAAATGAAGCATAGAAAAAAAAAAATCTGATATTCAGAGGTTCTAAGTATTCACGTTTTGTTCTGGCTTTCAAAGGAGTTTTGCTCCTCAAAGCCAAGGCAAATTTGCTTAACATAAGCAGAGTTGCTAATAAACAAACATCTATCCGTCTTCTGCCTCTCCATCCTGCTACCTTGTGCATACATCTACACTACTTCTATCCTACTTCTACACTGCAACATTCTGTTTTTGTTATTTATACTTGGTGGTGGATTACCATTCACTGGAGCATACTTTAAACCAAAGTAAAGTCATCTGATTGAAGACATAAAATTTTACTAAACAGTTGTCTATTGTGGTCTGCTTAAGTGTTTTAAAGTAGCTCCTAAAAAAAAAAAAACACTCCAAAATCACAGAATCACAGCACCACAGGATGGCTGAGGCCCTCTGGATGCCACCAGGCCCAAGCCCTTCCCCAGCAGGGCCACCCAGTGCAGGCTGCCCAGGCCCATCTCCAGGTGGCTTTTGAAGGCCTCCAAGGAGGAGACCCCACAGCCTCGCTGGGCAACCTGTGCCAGGGCTCTGTCACCCTCACAGTAAGAAGTGTCTCCTTATGTTTAGACAGAACTTCCTGTGTTTCTATTTGTGACCTCTTGTCCTGCCACTGGGCACCAGTGAGAAGATCCGGGCTCAGTCTTCATTGCACCCTCCCTTCAGGTATTTATACACATTGATGAGATCCCCCCTGAGCCTCCTCTTTCTGCCTGCCTCAGTTTATGTGTAGATAATAGAGTATTTTTGAAGAAAAATCATTTATTGCAAAAAGTTAAAAATTAATATGTCTTTACATCACCCCCAGTCACAAGATTTAGATTTGATTCTGAAGAATCTAGTAGAGTCACTGAAATATTGGTAACTCAGAAACATTGGCAATGACCATGTAAATGCAGAGATGAGAGTTAGGCGTTTTATTGCTGGAGAGTATTTTCTTAAATAAAGTTTGTACTGCTTGTTGAAGGCAACAGGGAGAATCCTTCTATTTATATAACTACTGCTATTCCATCCTACTTCTGCATCGACAAGTTTGCCTCACCAGCTTGTCTCTTTCCTTCAAAATATTAGTCACGGCAATAGAGCTGAGAAAGCATCCATTATAACTGTAATAGGAAACCCTATTCATTATGAAGGAGAATATGCTAAAATGAATATATATTTATTCAAGGAAATCTGTTTCTGCACTCTTGTACTTACTATCTATCATGAATGTCATGAACTCCCATGGCCAAGCTTCCAGGCAAAATCACTGAGATTAAAAAAAAAACCTCCACAATTTCATGAAGCAGATATTTTTAGGAACAATGTATACTATGATGTATTTCTACATTTTCAGCATTTAGACCTTTTTCATAGCATGCGGATGTCCATTTGCCCTTGCCTTTTAGTGACTATAAAATAAAACAGCAGTTGCATGAATCAGGAATGATGGGGGAAATTATTTCTAGAACATGAAGTATGTCTGAGAGAGATTAAGACAAATAAATACTTCCCTCCTCCTCCTTTTTCTTTCTTTTTTTTCCATTTTGCATTTTTTTAAGAACACACATGTTTGATACACAGCTCTGTGCAATGTGATAAGACATGGACTTCTCTGAGGTCACTCTTTTCTGTCTTTTGCATTTATTCTTTTGAATTTCTTTCAAACAAATACTTGTGCATATTGCAGAGGAAAAAGAATACAGAACCTTTAGAAATGTCTATGAATTCAAGAGGCAGTTTGCTGGCCTTTAGTACTTATTCTTCCCACGTAGAAATGCCTTTCACTTGTCAATGGTGAATGGCTGTTTATGGCACGAGTCTTTTACTATGCAGACATGAAGACAAAAGGTCTTAGAAAGAATGATGTGAGCTTTTTGCTTCTGCCTAAAAGTTTAGAACTCTTTCTCTCACTTGAGGAAAACTTGCACGTCTGTGTATACCTATTTTTTTCAATTGCATTTTTCTGTCCTTGTCCTTATTATAGTTACTTCCACCTACCTTGGCCTCTTGTGACCTTTACTTTAAAAAGTATGGTTTACATTCAACTCTAAAGTATTTGCAGAGGATCCCACTTTAGAGTTATGGTAGTTGGCACACACGTCTCTGAAGACAGATTTTGTCCTCATCTAGGAGCTAGAATTAAAATATCAGCTTTTTCACTCCTTTGGCAGGAAGCAGAAGTCATATTTCTAATCTTGCGTCTTCACAAGGGTGTGATTCTGTAATGCTCTGTGCACATCGTGAGGTCTTGCTTGCCTGACATCAGTACAAAATGAAAGTTTTAACTAACATCCAGACATCTTGCAAGAACAGGCCCGGGATAATCTGAATTTTATTGAAGGTTGCCCTAAGTGATTATTTTATGGCAGTTTCCCCTTCTTTTCCTATGACATTTGAAGAAATTATAGGGCTTCTTACAGTTTGCGCTACTGTAGCTGCTCTTGTTCCGTCCTCTGAGGCTGAAGACATGGAGGTGAGCTTGCAAAGAGACTGCTCAACTCATTGACTGTGGTATTGTTAAACTGATAGGCACTTTTTCCCCACAGGCATAGCACATGTTTCACCTGTAAACTTGGGTGAAACTTGAAAGCTTAATACGGAAAATTGCTGGTCAATAAGCTGCCACAGATACTAATAATTGTGTCTGCCTCTCCATTTGTAGTACTTCAGAGGCACCACTCAAGAGGAGAAGCTTGAAGCCTTTAGAATCACAGAATCATAATATCATTCAGGTTGGAAAAGACCTCTAAGATCAGTTAGTCCAATCTTTCTTAAATATTGGGATGAGCAAAAGGCAGGTGTGTGACCCTGCCACAGACCAGACATCAGAATTGCTCTTTAGGCACATTTGCTGATTTTCTGGGGCTCAGATCTGGGATGCTCTGGAGAACCTGCTGAGGCTCCCTTGGCCCTTGGAGTATAACCTCTTCCAGTTCATCCACATGGGGACTAGTGATGCTGGCAGAAAGACCTTCAGTCATAGAATCGTAGAATGGCTTGGGTTGGAAGGAACCTTAAAGATCATCTAATTCCAACCCCCCTGCCATAGGCAGGGATGCCACCCACTAGACCAGGTTGCTCAGAGCTTCATCTAACCTAGTCCTGAACAACACCAAATCCATCTCTTTCTAATTTAGAGACAGGGATGTTGTGCAGGACAGTTTCAAATGCTTTGGACAAGTCCAGGTTTAGACAAAACACACCTTTAGGATGGCTAAATAGTTGACTTGAATCTCATTTACAATAACCTCTTCACCTGCTTTCTGAACCCTAAGATAGGACAACAGATTATACTACAAGCTTTTTCTTCATTTGAGGCAAAGTTTTTAACTGCTACCTAGTTTGTCACTTAAGGTTGCAAAACAATACAATCCAATAGTGGGTATTAAAATTGATTCATCTAGCATTCTTCTTTAAAGTACAAAAGTAGGAAAATGACTGATCTTCCTATCTTCTGCTTTCAGACTTCTACAGAAAAACTATGGTGACTGACTTCTTTCTCAGAAGCCTAATATTCTCCCTAGTATAACTGCCACTTGCACCTTGGCAGTGAGATAGCATGGACACATGGGCTGTGTGGGTACACTGACTTGTGAGAAGAGCTTCTGGTTTTGGTTTTGTGAGTGATCTGAAGTGTTGAACAGCATGATGATATTTACAGTAAGTACCTTCCTCGAGCAGCTCAGCTCTACTGGTGTGATTGGGAGTAGATGCAGTTCCTCAGTCAGGATAGTTCTTGATGATAGATCCTCAGTCAGGAACTCTGTCCCCACAACCAAGCCAAAGTGTCTTGTGCTAGCCTACTGGCTGCAGGGTCCAGTATTCTGTTACAACCACTTCCTTTTGAGAAATCACAGCAGGATTTTTCTAAATATCCTTCATTTTCAACAACAAAAATGGTAACATATAAAATAACACAGCCCTGCTCTGAAGCTGTGGTTGAGAACAGTGCTGAAGCTGAAAGATACTAAGTATATGCTTAGTAAAAGTCAGGATTTCCCTTGAAGAACATCTGCTATATAGGTTCAAAGGGTGAGAGGGGCAAAGAGACAGGCCCAAGGTCATATACAGGGTTAATAACAATGACTTAACTTCAAGAATCTAAAAATAGTCCAGATTCCCTCAGTAAAGGAAAGAGAGGTATAGATGCTCTCCCAAATGTCAAGTTGTGGGAGAAAATTAGAAGGGCCAAAGCACAGCTGGAATTCAGTTTGGCTAGCGCAGTAAAGGGCAATAAAATGCTTTTATAAATATATCAACAGCAAAAGATTAAGGAGAATCTCCATTCTTTATCGGATGTGAGGGGAACTCTTTCAGTTCATCCACATGGGGACTAGTGGTGCTGGTAGAGAGACCTTCAGTCATAGAATCACAGAATGGTTTGGGTTGGAAGGGACCTCAAGGATCACCTAGTTCCAACCCCCTGCCACAGGCAGGGACACCACCCACTAGATCAGGTTGCTCAGGGCCTCATCTAACCTGGTCTTGAACACCTCCAGGGATGGGACATCCACAGCCTCTCTGGGTAACCTGTTCCAGTGCCTCACCACCCTCTGAGTGAAAAATTTCCTCCTAACCTCCAATCTAAATCTCCCCTCTTTTAGTTTAAAACCATTCCCCCTCATCCTGTCAATATCTGACTGAGCAAAGAGTTGCTCTCCATTTTTTTTTATAAATCCCCATCAAGTACTGAAAAGTTGCAATGAGGTCACCCCGGAGCCTTCTCTTCTGTAAGCTGAACAGCCCCAGCTCTCTCAGCCTGTCTTTGAAGGAGAGGTGCTCCAGCCCCTTGATCATCTTTGTGGCCCTCCTCTGGACCCGTTCTAACAGCCCCACATCCTTCTTGTGTTGGGGGCTGCAGACCTGGACGCAGTACTCCAAGTGGGGCCTCACAAGGGCTGAGTAGAGAGGGACAATCACCTCCCTCTCCTTGCTGGCTGCTCCTCTGGTGATGCAGCCCAGTTTTCCTTCTGGGCTGCAAGTGTGTACTGCCAACTCATGTCAAGCCTTTCATCCGCCAGAACCCCCAGGTCCTTCTCTACAGGGCTGGTCTCAATTACTTCTCCTAGTCTGTACTCATGTCCGGGATTGCCCCGACCCAGCTGCAGCACCTTGCAGTTGGACTTGTTGAACCTCATTAGGTTCATGTGGACCCACTTCTCAAGCCTGTCCAGGTCCATTTGGATGGTATCCCTTCCTTCTGTTGTATCAACTGCACCACTCAGCTTGTTGTCATTTGCAAGTTTACTGAGGGTGCACTCGATCACGCTGTGTTGTTGATGAAGGTATTAAACAGAGCTACAAAGATGGTGAAGGGCCTGGAGGGGAAGACATACGAGGAGCGGCTGAGGTCACTTGGTCTGTTCAGCCTGGAAAAGAGGAGGCTGAGGGGAGACCTTATCACAGTCTACAGATTCCTCACGGAGGGGAATGAAGGGGTAGGCACCGATCTGTTCTCTTTAGTGACCAGTGACAGGACCTGAGGGAATGGTGTCAAGCTGTGACAGGGAAGGTTCGGGCTGGATATCAGAAAAGATTCTTCTCTGAGAGGGTGGTCGCGCACTAGAACACACTCCCCAGGGACGTACTCACAGCACCAAGCCTGTCGGAGTTTAAGAAGCATTTGGACTATGCTCTTAGAATTTTTGGGTAGACCTGTGTGGAGGCAGGAGTTGGATTTGATGATCCTTGTGGGTCCCTTCCAACTCGGGATATTCTATGATTCTGTTCTATAACTGTACTGGTCTCAGGACAGACCCCTGAGGTACACCACTTGTCACCAGCCTCCACTTGGACATAGATCCATTGACCACCACTCTTTGAGTGTGACTGTCAAGCCTATTCCTTATCCATTGAATGGTCCACCCATCAAATTCATCTCTCTCCAATTTGGAGATCAGGATGTCATGTGGGACTGTGTCAAAGAACTTGCAGAAGTCCAGGTAGATGACATTGATCGGTCTTCCCTTGTCAACTGATGCAGTCACTCCACCATAGAAAGCCACCAGACTGGTCAGGCACTATTTGTCCTTGGTGAAGCCATGATGGCTGTCTTGGATCACCTCTTTGTTTTGCATGTGTCTTGACATTGCTTCCAGGAGGATCTTTTCCATAATCTTGCCAGGCACAGAGGTATGTCATTTCTTACGTGACATAAGTTGTGCCAGGGGAAGTATTGGACACTAGGAAGAATTTCTTCACAGAGGGAGTTGTCAAATATAGGAACAGGCTGCCCAGATAAGTGGTGGAGTCCACATCCCTGGAGGTGTATAAGAAACACATGGATGTGGCACTAAGGGACATGGTTTAGTGATGGGACTCAGTAGGTCAGATTGATAGTTGGTGATCTTGAAGGTCTTTTCCAATCTAGATGTTTCTATGATTCTATAGAGCATTCATGTGAGCCATCTTAAGCCCCTCCTTCAAGATGAAATGAATTGCCAGCTGGGGACTTCTTACCTAACATTTTGACTGTTAATTAATGTTATTGCTTCCAGCAGGCCTCTTAGGGAAGCCAAGGGTGACTAGCCCAGACTTGGGGATCTAACCTTCACTTGCCTAAATTAGGGTGGATGAAGTGACCCATAGTGGAAAAAACACACTTTACTTCAGAGGTCTCCCTGCTAGTTCCTGGTGCTTTCCCATTTCCTCCCAAACAGTTTCTGCCACTTTCTAGAGACAGCAGAGATTTTTACAGATTACAAATGCAGGAAAAGAGCATGATTTACATGGGCTTTTAATCTGCAACTCAGTACCAGAAAAACCTTAGAATTTCCAACAGATTATGAATACTTTTTTCATGTCTTTTAAAACTGGGGAGGAGTAATCCTCAATGGAGCAAATGCAAGTATTCAGGAGTTTTTCCAACAATAATATAAAATACTTCCCACACTTCACTGAAGGTCCTTTACAAGTAAATTATGATCATTATTAGTCTGTGTATGCAGAGTTCCAAGGTAAAGTGGATAAGCAAGATCAGCAGATCAATAATAGAAGGAGAAAGAGTGCCTGGGCCTTTTGATTCTGGCATGGGTGCTCTGCTCCATAGCACAATGCTGCTCTTAGAACTGACTCTCACAAGACTGTATACAGTTTAGAATGGTGATTGAGCACATATTATCATTTACATCCTACACAACTGTTATCTTACACATCTTCCCAGACTCTTCAAGATTAACAGAGAAGTGTCCCAGAAAGCTGGTCAAATCAGCTGAATCCTGGAAGGATGCATCCTACATATTAGAATATATATAACTCATATCCAGCCGTTAGGGCAATGAAGCTGGTGTAGGGTCTAGAGAACAAGTCTTATGAGGAGCGGCTGAGGCAGCTGGGGTTGTCTAGCTTAGAGAAAAGAAAGCTTAGGAGAGACCTTATTGTACTGTACAATTACCTCAAAGGAGGTGATAGTAAGGTGGGGATCGGGCTCTTCTCCCAAGCGCAAAGTGATAAAGTGAGGGAAAATGGCATCAAGTTGCACCAGGGCAGGTTTAGGTTGGATATCAGGAGAAATTTCTTTACTGAAGGGGTTGTGTAGCACTGAAATATGCTACCCAGGGAAGTGGTTGAATCACCATCCCTGGAGGTCTTCAAGAAACGCATAGAACTTAGTAGCATGATTTAGTGGTGGACTTGTCAGTAGTAGGTTAAATGTTGGACTAGATGATCTTGGTGGTCTTTTCCAACCTGAATGAGGATGTGGGTTATGAGGAAAGAGGTAATTCAGTTATTAACTATGTTTCATTCACAGAGGTTTAGAGCTTCCACTTACTCATATTTGACAACTATTTTGTGCGTTCCAATCACATACAAAAAATGTCTCCTATTCTTGTCATGTGAATGTGCTGTGTCTTGCAACTTCTTTAGAGTCTACCATTACCATCTTCATTGCTTTTGTGCCACTGATTAAAAAAACTCTTCTTAGCTAAAGCCCTTGAGAGTCCTTCAAGGCAGCATCCCTAAATATGCATTCCTTTTCCTGCTAAATAATTAGTTTGAAATTGCAAAGTGATTCCATGAATGGTCCTAGACTTTTTTTTGTTGTTGTTTCTATCTTAATCAAATGGTAGCTTTTTGAATGGCTTCATGACTATATAACTGTGGAAAGAATTGTCGCCAAGGCAGGTGCTCCAAAAGCCAAAGGACAGAGGCATGCACTTTTTCTTTCTTTTACCCATGATTAATATAATTTATTTTTTTTGTCACAGAAAATGGGGTGAAATACCTTGTATCTTTTCTATTCTAACAGCTTTAATTGACTGAGCAAACAGTATACCCACCAGCAATGATGTAAAAGCCTCCTCCTGCTTTGTACAGAACGTGGCTGGCAAAAGGAGCTGCACAGATGATGAAGAAACTAGCCACCACAATAGTGAGCACTCCCAGGAGCATAAGAACTGTCCAGAAACCTCGATAAACTGCAGAAAGGGAAGAAGGAAAAAAGCACACAACACTTTTTAGAACTTAAACAAGTGACATATTTGGCTAACAAAACTTTTTCCTTTCCTCTTCTCTTTTCACTTTCCTTATTAACAAACCAAACATTCATTCCATTGTGTATGCACATTATATATCATGTGGATCAAAGTAGGTTTGGACCACAGTTCTTATCCAACGATCATGGAAAATAAGATGTAAGTTACCATGAACGAAATCCATATGCTTAATATTTAGACAGTGACTTGCAACATAGCAAATTTATGCACTTTAGAAAATGGTGCACCAAAGCTGTAGCAATGATATTTTGGAGTAAATGACTGGACTGACTGGATTATTTTTTTACCAAAATTGACTGGGAGAAGCAGAGAATTCTAACATTTTGACATTGTTAGTGGTCAGAACCTCTCACCAAAAGCAATCTTTAAGTTCTCTATAATTGACTAGTGGATAATTCTCCTTACATATAGTCATATTCAATACAAGGAAATTTAAGCAGGAAAGAAGTGCAACTCAAAAATGTAAACTGAAAAACATTTTTTTTTAAAACCAGCCTATTCCTGCTCTAATGCTCTCTGTATTTTATTAAATTTAAAATGTGATGTTTCAGAAGTCCCTGTTAGACAGTGCCAAACAGTGCTGAATTAATGGATGCAGCTGGTGATAAATGAGCCGAGAGTTTTGTGACATACTCTGGCCAAAAGAGTCTTTCTAACAATTATTTTTTAGCTGGTTAATTGCACATCCATTTAACAAAGTCATCATTTTACAAATGCTACAAGAGTGACATAAATTCCTCCCATGAATTTAAAAATTGGTACATTAACACAACCCATTAGTAAAATTATGAGTTGCAAAGATCTCCATCGTCAGATCTGAAAATCTTGAAGCACTGACAATTCAGTCAGTGAAAAACATTTCCACCCAACTGAGAGAAAGCATATAAGCCAGCTGGCATGTCAGAAAAAGTGAGTCACAAAAGAAACTGCCACTTATCATTTGACAGCACCTACTTACTGTTATAGCAAAACACAGCTAAGCAACTATTATACTGGTTCAACTCCTGAAAGTTTCAAATCCATTCAGGCTGCGAAAGCCAGCTATTCTGGAATAATTCTGGTTTGCTCTCATCTAAAGACTGAAGGTGCACTAGACATTATCAGTTTGTGTTTCCTACTAATGTGTTTCAAAATTTATGGTTTTCAACTTGACCAGCTTAACTCATGTTAAAGTATACATCATCTTGCCTACCTCAGCCCTGTAAATGTATTAGCTAGATCACATTCACCACATCACATTAGACACACTTTTTAAATAACAACCTTTTTAATCCAGGCAAAGATTCACAGACATAATTTTCTGCCACAATGATCAGCAGATTTGGGCACAGGGAAGATGAATGTGTCTGAAAGTAGTTGGCAGAAGGGCTAAAACTGTGTTTTGGTTCATATCCAATACAAGGTTTCCTTCCACATAAACAAATAAATATGAAAATAGTAGGTAAAAGATAAGGCTGTGGTTCAGCAAATCAGTTAAGTGTGTGTTCTGCTTTAAGCACTCTAATTCTTACGGGATTGAGGCACCTGTTTAAAGTTAAACACATTGTTAAACGATTCACTTAATGCAAATGGACAGTGAATGGAGACCTAGAAAGGTAAATCTCTCAAGTCCTTTGGTCTTGGGTATTTGAAGCAATTTCATATTATTTTACTCATGGGTCTACTTTGCTAAGCTTCATCGCAGTCCCCAAGTCCATGGGACATTACTTCCTCATTTAAAACCTAATACTGCTAAATCAGCCTATAACCACCCAACTCCTTTACATGGATGGCCCAAGGTACTTCAAAGTCATGCTACATAATAGGACACATTGGCCAAAATGGACCTTGAAAAAACTTACTTCAATATCATTATGGTCAGTCACTGAAATTATATAGCAGTGTATCTATTTTCTGAATGGATGAGGACACAAGCTTCTCCAGCATTATGAAATTAGTGTGCAGCTTCATTATATACAGGAACTTTGAAGATGTCTTTTAGTGAACTTTTACCAGAAAAGCTTGATTTCCTCAAGTATTCCTGAAAACTAAACATAAATGGAGTACAAATGTACCTGATGAAAATCTGTTTAAACCTCTCTGTGACTATACAAGAGAAAATTTGTTTCTCTTCTCCAACAGCGTAACTGTTTTATGCATTATATGTGAAATACTGATTTGACTTAGCTATCACCTGAAATAAGCTTCCACTGTATTCCTCTATACATAATTATTTTCTCTAGACAATCATGGAGATATTCTGATGATCCTAATACTTGTTTATCTAGCTAACTCCATCATTAAACTTCAATTAGAAAATAGAGAAGACAGGTAAAAAGTCTTCAGTGCTCTCAAATTTGTGACTTTTCACGCAAATGCTTACCCCTTCTAATCTACAAGACAGGAAGTCTTTAAGGCCATTTGTGGCACAAGTCCAAGTAAACACCCTAAGAGCATCTAAACTTTTTATTTAATAATGGAATTAAAATGCAACCATTCTTCTACAGAGAAGACTTCACTTATTTCATATTCAGACCATTTTTACCCAGACCACATCTCCTACCTTCTCTGTTTAGATGGGCAAGATCACTTCCTGTGGAGCTAACCATTCAAAATTATAGTGCAGCCCTATTGCAGTCACTAGCTTAGCTGGCATCAACAGATGAACACAAGAGAGGTGGTTGAAATAAACCTACCTAAGGATGAAATTCTTAATTCAAAGACTCTGCTGCTCTAGGATTGAGGAGAACTTTGACAGATAAAAAACAACAGAAGATGCTGCTTTGAATTATGCTTCTTTATAACCCATGAAAAGGGATGACACTGTGATCCAAGCAGTCTGTTTCAGCTGTGGTTCAGTGTATGTACACAAGATGTTAAGAGAAGTTTGCACCACTTCAAGTCCCATTGAAGCAAGTTCATAAGATGTTCTGGTCCAAACAAGGAACACCCTTGCCTCTTCAAAGGCAGCAGGCGCTAAGTAAATGAACCTCACAGATATGTCAGAATTAGCTACCTCAAGTACTTGCGTTATTCCAAGTATTTCCTGCAGTGGAAGAAATAAAGTACAAGCACTACTGCAGAGTCTGAGGTAAACCTATCTGCAGTGTTAACCTTAGATATCATTGCTCTATGTTGCAAGAGTGCTAAACAGAGGGTTCTGTAACTTGTCTTGGTAAGCCGTCCCTTCATCAGGGTACAACATTTGTTTTGGTAGTGACAGGCAGGCCTAAAAATAAAATAGTACTTAGAGGAAAAACAGGAGTACAGCCAGAATGCTTGTCTTTGAGCTCTGCACCACTCAGTCTATATACCATGAGAATATTGCAGCTGAATTATATTCCTTTCAAATTGCGTGACCTGTGATTTTGCCTTTCCACCTGCTTTTCTCCCAAAAGAGAAACTTAGATTAACTAACTAACTTAGATTCCTCTGGAGACTTCTGCATCATTTGAAAAGTAGCTGAAGTATCACATTTTAAGTAAGGGACTGAATTTTGAATAAGTCGCTGAAAAGTACCGAAAGCCCCATTTTCTTGTATAGTAGATCCCAAACCTGTTTAGAAACTGACACCAGAGTTTCATGTTTTAAGATGTTACTGGTGCATGATATGGAAAATAAGTAATAATATATTTGACACGGTTACACAATTATGTCACCTAAAAGACACACTTTTTATGTAGTAGCAATGCACACCTCAAAACCTCCATAATGGGCTATTCAGGAACAGGTTAGCTAAGGATACAATGTAACACCCATCTAAAACTAGAGATGTTAACACCAAACTCATGAAACCACACCACATACTTTATTGCCCTTGCCAACTTCAAGTCCTTCAAAATCTTAGCCATGTAAAAGACTTGGCTCATACATTTCCTATGGCCTACAAAAACAAACAAAAAAAAACCACCACCAACAACAAAAAAACAATCACTTAATATCGAACAAGAATTATTAAGTCCTGCAAAGCTGAAAATCTTTTTGAAGCGTGTGTGAGTACAGTGATTCATAAACATTACAAAGAATCATTAAAATGACTTGGAAAAGTTGTCGTGAATTTTCACCCACAAACTCAGGTCCTAAAGTGAACCTTTCCTGTGATTTGGCTAAATAGTGCATTTCAGAATATCTTTTTTACCTCTCTATTTAATGTAAGTGATATCAAAACGATTTTGACAAGAGGTATCAAAATGTCACTCCCAATATAAAATATGATGAAAGGTAAAGTGCCTGAACTGTACTATATCTGAAGTATCTTCTCTGCAGATAAACAACTGCAAATGTGATCACAGCTCTCAGCAGCAGCACCTGAGACACATCTAGCAACACAATAAACCTTGCAAAACTTTTATCAGTTTCACTCAGTAACCTTTATTATCCCTTAGTAGTAATAATCTTTTTTTTTTTCAAATAACCTTAACAGTAAAATAAATACAATATTCACATTATGAATACATTGCTTTTTTAAATACTTCTTGCTTTATCACTGCTTAGTGGCTGGGGAGTTCTCCCTTAGTAAATGTACTGTATTACAACCTCTCATGGGCAATTATGTGACCGTATTACATAACAGCATTTTTTGCCCTAAAAATAGGCTAATTCTAGCATCTCACTATACAGTTATTATTTTCAGATTTCATTGCTGATATTTCCTAGATTACTTTAGGTTAATTTCAGCCCAGCAACAAACCTGCCAATAAATTTGATCACACCAATTTAGATGTAACAGTTGCTGAACCAGAACTTCTCTTCAGTCCTATAAACATTCTGTATTCCACATTATATTAGGCACTACTTCAAATGTTGGCAATGTGCCCAGTACTGGACAAAATAAGATACAAATGGTCAGGAAAAAAAGTACTAGCAGCTACAAATCAGAGTATTAAACTGATGTGTCAGTGCAGCCCCATTAAATTGCTTCCAATTTAACCTCAAAAGGTGCTGGGGCAATTTACAACAGTTAAGAAACTACTGCATATTTCCAAATAAACTTTTTTTTTTTTTTTTTTTAATTGATGACTTGACTAAGTGATAGATCCTATACTTCTTTTTCTTAGGAATTATCTCACTGTTGCAATATGGGACTATTTGTATGAGTAAGGACTTTGTACAGTAAAAGAGTTTTATAAAAGTATGATAGCCCTTGAATATCAATGTTAAGTAATGTGATGCGATACCATGAATTAATCTAGCTTGCAATGAATTATTATTTAATATAATTATAATTATAAAAATGTATATATAAGTATGCTTATTTTAGAATAAAATATTTAGAATAAAATAAATAAAAGGTCACTCTTCTGGTACTTTTACTGTATGGGCTATTTTTTTTTAATTATTATACCTAGCTTGTAGTCTGTTGCACATATGTTTGTGAATCACCATATAAATGAATCTGCTGGTGACACAATGAGGTGCTGTCTGTCCTCTTAATAGCTGCACATTGTAATAGCTGTCACTATAAAACATTGTAACATCACAGAAAGTCACTAGAGTCAGGCTTCCCTGACTTCATTTAGATGTCTATTTCAGGTTAAGATAAATGACATGGCCTGCAAAATTATTTAAGTGCATAACTATAAATGATGGCTAGCAGAGCTGTAGACTGCACTTTACACTGCAGGCAGGTGATCCACCAAGATGCTTAACAAAAACAATGAATGAACAAAGCCATAATACTTGTGATTAAGATACAGAAAGCTGCAATTTCAAAACAGTACTATCTCACCCTTCCAAGCTGATCATGTATCTGACAGTAATGATGAAAGGAAATCTGAGACAATAAAACATGCATTTGAATCCCCAATGTAAGCACCACTGTAGGCTTTTCTGTCTTCACATTTCCATCTAAGGCTATAACTCTTCACAGCAAGAACTCATAGTCTAGGTTTCCACAGGAGGATGAACCAGGCCTTTTGTGTAAAGCATACTAACACACTAATAAACTTCAAGGTCTTCAGATTTTGAGGTTTTTGGGAACTATCAAACACTTTAAAACCAACACATGAAAAAATATAAATAAAGGATAGATCAAGCCTTTTTTGAATTATGGCCATGGCCCAGAAAAACTCTGAAGCAAATTCTTACTGATACTAAAGCCAAAGGAGTTATGTCAACAGAGGACTTGGTTCAGTCACTCCACTCAAAAATCATCAGAGATTTTATAGTCCTCAGGAAACTGATTTTTGCCTGAGCTATCCTAACTGGATGGTAACATGGCACTCCAACTACAAACCACAGTTGTATTTTCATTAGTGTCTGTAATTAAATCCAATCCGCTCTGACAAGTTCTCATATTCTCTTAAGCCGAACTGTTCGTAAAAGAAGGTGCATGCCTTTGTTTGTTCAGAAAGTAACAGATCTGTTAACATGAAGCTAGAGATTTTTAGAAAATTGTGTTGTGCATATGCACCTGATTTCTCTAATGAAGTTTAAAGCTTTTTATTCAACTGTTTATTTTTCAGCAAACTATTTTTCAGATGACATAATATTTCTTATCCATTCCTAATTAAAATAAGACTTGGGGGTCTCACGAAAAACTTGGTGAAAAATCTTTCTGAAAAGACCAAGAGTGGTGGATTTTTTTTTTTATCCCCCAAAGTGAATGTTTTGAGAAGACTATAAGACATGAAAAAGGAAATATTGTATCAAGATACAGTAGCAGAAGCAAAAAAAGGAACAAGAACCCTAATCTTTCAGTAGTGCCCTTTTGTTCTATGTTTTGTTGACAGAAAGTATTAGATACAGCCAAGTGGATGTACAAATAGCTGACAAAATATATATATAATTTTTTTTTTGCATGAAATCAGATGGAGGGCTTTCTCCACTGACTAATTCAGAGAAGCATTTCCTCCACTGTGAATCAAAGAAAACAACTTTCTAGTATTTCTTAATTTAGTAAATGCAGATTCAGTGAGGTTTTAAAAGCCTGTTTGCCAAATATCACAGGCAGGACTGTCAAAGTACAATAGAAGAGGAATGAATTTTGAACTAACAGAAGAGATGATGATATAACCTTCTTAATAATAAGTTGTGGAAGATTCTTGAACAAGTATACCTGCTCTAGATGCTGAAAATGAACTGGTGGCATTAAAAAAAAAAAAAAAAAAATTCTCCAGTTTTAATGAGCTCCAAAGCAATCCAACTGTATCTATTTATACAGCAGGAATGGCTCTGAATATACTCTACCTGGGCCAGCATCTATAGTACAGTTCTGTCTATTTTTAATCTTGTAATATAAAATATAGATAGGAAAATTATATTTGAGCAGTGGTTCTTTTGGCAAACATTAACTGAAATTAATTAAACTTTTGATGATATTCCTTCTCCTTTCTTTATTCTTTGTTTGTCCATTTCTGTGTAATCATGCAATATGATTTGAAGATCTTTTGTGAATGTATGAGTGAATGGTGGAATACAAACTCTGTCTAGATTATTAGGAGCAGATGACTCGTCACTTTCAAATGGAAAGATAAACTGTTCTAGATGTGCTTCGAAGTTACAGATTAGATCTCTGACTCTGAAGGATGAGGTATGAATTCTTCCTGGACAAACAGTTCATAATTTCTGAAGATTAACAGAACTGTTACCAGTCCAACTTCTTTTTCATGTCTGTAGCATAAAACATGGATTCTGAAGACACTTCAAAGTCAGCAAAGGTATAATTACAGCTTCAGGGATCACTTAAGTCATTAAGTCAGCAGGCTCAGAGACATGCAGCATCCACATATCACAGGTTATTTAAAAAGTCATATGAAATAGGCATCAGAAGCAATATTTTCAAATACATTTGCATAAAGCCCTTGATCTGATGAAATGTGACCAATTTTTTAAGTGGAGTAGTAAAAACAGAGCTTTCCAGGCATTATTCAAGTATAAGGTTTTCGATTCTGTGTATTTTACATATACATATGTATGTCTGTTACTACACTATAGTTTCTCGGTGTTAATATCTCAGTTTAAGATATCAAGTATTTTGAAATATTATAGAACATATATATTTTTTCAAAAAGAACTTAATTTACAAAACAAGATTGCATATTGCCACACTCTTGGTCTACATTATTCATGTATGGCACGCACTGTTCAGGGTAATTTTAGTGCTGCAGCTTCCTATAGTGTCAGTGGAGAGAAGCTGGCACCTCCGGCACTTGGTGCAGTATATCTGAGTTAGTTGAATAAACTTAGACAGTATCAAGGCCCCTCTTTTCCCTTCTCATAAAGTAAAAATACAATATAATTCCACATGTGGTTATTTATTTAACAAGAAACAGTTTAATTGGGATATATGAGAAGTATTTGTTTAATGCATTCAGCCCAAGGAAGACACTTTTTCTGTAGGAAAAAAAAAAAAATAAAGCACTAAAAAGAAATGTTTCTGTTTTTAGAAATGATTTCCATTCTGCCATCATACTTAAAGCTACGCATTCATTTAAGTGCTTTGCTAAATAGTGTCTTAAATATGCATGTTGTAAAAGTATGAGAAGTATGAAACACCAAAACTCTATAAATTAAACTGTTTGGAGTGATAATGCTGTTTTGTACTGAAGCATCCAAATTGTTTTCTTGAAACTATAGGCATTGTATCCATTTGCAGCCAAAAAATTACTTACTGACTGCAGAGTCATAGGAGGTTGAGTTGTGTTCATCTCGGATATGAGGAAATGGTGAGAGGTAAGCATGTGTACAGTTCTTAGAAGGTGACTGGTTGGCTAAAAGGAAAAGAGAGAAAAAGATTAATATTATCATGCCTTAGAAATAAAATATTTTATGCCTGTTTTTCAAATAGGTAAACTGAGTTTCATAGGTCAAGATTCCAGGTTCCTTCCCAGGCAGTAGCCCTACAGTGGATTTTGCGTTGGTAAGAGATACCAGCCTTGATATCCAGCCAAGGATATTCCTTAAATGGCAGCTCAGATTTGTACTACGGGAACAGTAAAGAAGCCTCTCTTGAGAGCAGGATCTGGTACACTGCAGTTTATATGCAATGCCTATGTATGCTTTTATATGAGTATGTTCTTTTCTCTTGTGAAGGTTAATTATTTCTGTCTCATTACTGCATATCCCACCAAAACAAACAAACGAGCAAATAAAACAACAACAAAAACAGGAAATTAATTTTTCTCTTGTGAAAAGATAATGACAAATACCGAGCATCTTCAGAAATTTTACAGTCTCAACAACTATGAGTTCATTCTATGGAATCAATATCTCCAGAGAAGTGTTATTTCACCCTTTTTATTAAATGCCTGTAAAAAGGTGATGGTGATGACCTTCTTCTTTGCAAAGGGTAAAGGCTTTCTATAGTTTAAATCACATTCAGATTTCATATTCCTGACTGCAGAATTATCCAGATAAAGAACAAGGGGAAATTACAGTGAATATTACATTTGCCACCTAAGACCAAGCAACATATTTAGAAAAATATGGATATCGAAGTCAAAATGGTATGATGGCACCTGCTTTTCACAAGAATTGTGGAAATCTTGCGATAAGGAGAGGGAGCTCTGTATATCACAAGTAGGGTCAAACACAGTAGAAGTTTTGCTCAGTTTCTTCTTCACTGGAAAATGTGCTGGCAAAAAACTCACTATCTTCCAGAATCCTGGCATGTAGTGAAAGAAAACAGGTCATCCACGCAATTAGAAGAGGGATTTTTCTGGAGAGGATGTGTACGACACTATTCTCACCATGGAATTGCTCATGTCCTCCTTAAGCTACTCGTAGAACTAGCTGGAGAAATAGTGCAGGCAAAAACTCACAGACCATCCTAACCACAAGGCTCTTTTTCCAATGTTACAGACATAAACAATCTGTTAACAACACAAAGCAAAAGACTGTCCTGATAAGAATGGACTCAGACTTAACAGGTCAGGTATAACATAGAACTATATCCTAGAATCACAGAGCAGTTTGGGTTGGAAGGGACCTTAAAGATCACCCAGTTCCAGACCCCTTGCCATTGGTAGGGACACCTTCTGCTAGACCAGGTTGCTCAAAGTCCCATCCTGCCCAGCCTTGAACACCTCCAGGGATGAGGCATCCACAGCTTCTCTGGGCAACCTGTGCCAGGGCCTCACCACCCTCTGAGGGAAGAATTTCCTCCTAACATCTAATCTAAATCTCCCCTCTTTTAGTTTAAAACCATTCCCCCATGCCCTGTCATTGTCCGCCTGAGCAAAAAGTTGTTCTCCATCTTTTCTACAAGTGTCCTTTAGGTACCGAAAAGCTGCAATAAGGTCATCCTTGAGCCTTCTCTTCTTCAGGCTGAACAGCCCCAGCTCTCTCAGCCTGTCTTCATAGGAGAAGAGTAACAAAGGAGAAGAGTAACATAACACTTCAAGAATAGACTGATATTTAAACATGTATGTTTTTGTCCTGGGGATTCCTTTAGTACAAATTACAAAAGTGTTTGTCACTTTTGAATTTATTTAAAGACTGCTGAAGAAACAAAGAAGCCAAATGAAACTGAGTGATTCACAATCACTCAAAAAAAAATATCAAGAACAACAACAACAGAAAAAAAAAACCAGCTTTGAAATCAAGCTACTGTAGATAACAACAAAGGAAAAGAGTTACTTACTGTACCAGAACTTCCACATGCTGGAGTTATGTTCTCCTACTTTTCCACTAAACCAGCACCTCCAGAAGAAACCTTCATGATGGAAAGTGGCCTTCTCTCCCTATGGAAATAAAAAATAAAAATAAATAAATAAATAAAAAGCTATTATCATACCCTTTTTCAGCTACCTGAAAAAATCAAGTTCATGTGAAATTAAATGTTTAAGTAAAAAATAACACCATCACAATAAACTGTAGACTGTCAGAATATAGGTTAGCTATAGTATATCTATACAGTTACAGTTCCTTTGAAAGACTATTATATCACAAAAGTAGTATCACAAAAGACAAATTATTTTTGGAGTTGATAATAACTACTTAAAAACGGTTTTGAAGTAGCCCTATTTTGAAGCAGCAGACCTCCAGAAGGTCAAAATGAACATGATCAAAAGTTCCTACAGAAGTAATTTTTTTACACAATAAATACACCCATGAAACAACCAATATATAATTCCCATTATAAATAAAAATCCATACTAACCCCAACATCCTCAGGTGCTTTTGAACATTTTCCTATTTCTGTAGCAAGAAGCCAATAATCAGTTCCAAACGCCACCAAAAAAAGCAAAACCCCTAGAGCTGCAAAGAAACCTCCAAAAAATATTCCTACACTCAGTTTCATTATCAAAGTTATCTTAAAAAAAAAGCAAGTATTTTTTAAAATTACTTAAGAAGAAATAGTAAACTAAAGAAAATTATTGTGCGAGTGACTAGAAAGTTTGGAGAATACAGCTCATGTCTGAAGAAGTTCCTCCTTGCTTGACTTTCTCCCTGTGTTTCCCAATGCCCTGTGAGCTGATTTGTGTCTCCTAATTTGTGTTCCATGTGGCTGACTCAAGACTGACAGATGAAAAGGACCATCTATTTTAGGACACTGATGGCAGAGCTTCATTCTGTTTCTCTGTCTGGGCGAGGCCAGTCAGAAATAGCTGACCTTCCCATAACTAATCAGGGATTGACTTGAAATATTATTGCAGCTGGTACATCAAAATCAGGGGAGATGGAGGTGGAGCTGCAATGGCTCTGGCAGTCCACGTGAACTGTGTTACAGAGCCCAGAGTAGCAGTAAGGACTTACAAAGTTCAGAATTGGTGGTGAAAACTTTCCTGGCTACTAGCAGGGAAGGATATATGAACAACACTTTGAAAGTTACTATAAATCACTTTATGAAGTTTGCATTTGTTTGTTTCTTTATGGAACTCTGAAAATACGGCAGCCAAATCACACAGATGCCTTTGGAAAGTCCTGACCTTTACTGCAAATACACTTAGCTTTACAAATTTGCATCTTACCTGTAAAGTAATAGCTTTAATGACACTAAGCATTTAACTGCTTTATTTGTTCCCATTCAATTTATTTGCATATCTCACAAATGCATGCAAATAAAACCAAGAAGAAAGTCCTAAAAATGAAAAAGTGAAACCAATTCCTGCACCACACCAACCAAGCACCTGGTATAGAAATATCAAACTTTTTTAAAAAGAAGAGACTTCCCCATCTGTGTTCCTTGGACATTTTGGAAGGTGATCAGGTAGCACATTTAAATTCCAATGATTCACTGCATAAGAAAAAGGCTTTTCCAAAAATTCTTGTAATGCCAAGCAAGCCTTCCCTGCCATCTCCAGTGAATTACAGGGCTTCCTCCTGTAGAGATCTGTTGAGTTTGTACCATGCATCAGATCTTGCAGTCCTTACCCAATAAAATTCCACTGGTGTTATCTGTCACTGGAGTAAATAATCCTCCACTGCTTTCTTGCGCTGGGAAGTGCTGTGACCAAGAGAAAGATGAAGTCAATTTACCCCAGAAAGAACTTGTTGCAAAATTTTATTCAACAGATTTAGCTCTCCGTACCGGAATTCCTACTGCCAATGCCTACTTGGACAGTACTGCAGCATGCTCACAGAGGGTAACAGAAAAGACTGTTTCCACCTGTTCTCATTTCCAGACAGATGAAGCAGAGATGTGTCCTGAGTGTTTTCATAACACTATATTATCTGCCTAATGCCTTATTTGCATATTACAATTCATATTTTGTTCAAACTTGATACTATACTATCTTAATACACAAGCATTTCTGATATTTGTTGGCCCTTCTGCACTGCCCAGTTTCAGTGCGGAACAGTAAACAAACCTCCAGTCAAACCGACTCTTTGTGTCATATTTTCTTTCCCTGGCAGACACTGATGCAGTTCATTTTGCTATACTTGAAGGTGATCTTTGGAGAGTATGCTATTAAAGAACAATAAGCAAAAAGGTATTCAGAAAAAGAGCATAGAATGTGTTATAACAGGAAATAAAGCATATTTTAGAGCATATTTTAGAAAATCATTACTTGCTAGTTAGAATAATGTCCAGTCAAAATAGAAGAAATAGAAGAAGTCAGATTCAGCTCAGAACTAACCTGTTCAAATTTAGACAACTTCATGTGAACTAGATGTCCTTCCATTATAATCAATACAGATCTAGTAAATGCAAAGGGTAGCTCCAGCTAGTTCTCAGGGGATCCTGCTGGCTTTCAGCTGCCACTCTAGAGGGCACTGTTTGTCTCCTGGCTTTAACTACATTTGCTAGCACCACACAGGGGTCTTAGGTACCTTCTACCACCTGAAAAGGCACTAGGAGTATACGTGAGGGTGACTAAATGAAGCCTGGAGAGAGGGATACAGCTGCCTTGCCATCATTCCCTACCACTCCCTAGCAGTGCCACTGGATACTCCAGCATGTCTAATACATCTACATTTGGCAAAGAGGGATGACAAAGGACTTAGAGGAGATCCACTCTTTTCTTAAATGACTGCTACAGGCCAAGTTCACGTCACCTAAAACTGATGCTAGATACCTCTGTTTAGATGACTGAAACCAGTCTCCACTAGTTGGTCAGGTCATTCTGGAGGTACTGCTGCCTGTTTTAACTAGACCTCCATTGACTTTTACAGCAGCACAGATCTCTATTTCACATGGAGACATGAATTTCAAGGTCTTACTCTGGAACTGAATCCCACTCTGCAGGTAGGAGTTCCCAACAATTTTGCTGCTGTATGGGTGGCCTTACAAAAGATTTGCCCAAAGCTTATGAAATTTTATTCAGTGAAAGCCAGAGATGTAGACACTCACAACATAAACAAAATCAATAAAACATAATCAATGTCACAGTTTTTCAGGATATCCATTTAAAAAAAAAAAAAGAGCAAAAAAAAAAATGAATTACTTCAGATGTGCTGTTCAACATAATGCCATTTGGCTCATCTTGAAAACTATATTTTTGAGTGTTACATGACATTATTTTTAACCCCCAAAATACCAATTAGGCAAGGCTTTGTATAAGTACTGAAAAACTCACTACAACCTGAATTTGGTGAATTCTGACAATGAAAATAATAAACAGGCTTTTCACTCTTGTGCTTTAATCTGCAAATCTTAAAGTTCTTTTCAAAATTGTTATGCACTGCTATTGGTACCTGTGAATAAGGAAACTGTGGCACACAATGGCAAAATGCCTTTTTCAGTGTTACATCTGAAGTGAAAAGAGGACTCCAGTCTCCTGACTCAGCCACCGAACCACATATAATAAAAGAAATAAAATGGTTGGTTTATTCTTATTGCACCCAGCTGCCTCCAGGTGGCTTCAGGTCAGACAAATAAATAAATAAATAAATAAATCAGTGACTCTGTGAACCTATTTCTGCATGAGAGTAACTTACTCTCAGGACTAGCTTCACTGAAATCAGTTTGTATGAAGTTTCACTGAATTCAAATGACACCTGAATCGCTGACATGCATTCTGTACATGCATTCTGGTCTCCGAGTAGAATGTTCTTCCTGAGATGATCTAATTTAATTATTCTCTTTTGTATTTATGGTACATTCTCTGGCAGCACTATCTTCTAAATACTCTAACATCTCCGGTATTATGCCCAACTATGTCTGGAATGAATCAGAAGACAGATTTAGATCTGTTATGTCATCATAAAAAAATCACTTTTTTTCCACTACTTGAATGCTCACTGAAAGTTCCAGGGCACTTTTTCATCAATTAATTTAAATTAAATTCTGAAGGTTCCTCAACAGAACAGAGAAAGTTTCAAGGCAGTAAAAATAGGGCCAGGCTTATCAAATCAAAACAATCATTAATCTGATTCTTAAACACGGTCACTCTCCAATTACTTCCCAAACTCCTAAATTTCTACAGAAAGACTGACACTTTAAAGACATAGCCAGATTTATCCCTACTATAATGACAATGATGTAATTAAATCTGTTTTAACATACAATCAATTTGGCCAATTATGCCCAACATCCATTGATTTTGTTGATTCATAGTGTGAAGATTGAAGGCCCTCATATAATGGATGCATTCCAATCTCATTTAACAAAGCTGGCAAAAGTTTTATGATTATATTTCTGTTTATTTTTCTTTTGCAGATAAGGCTAAACTAACTCCCAAATCTGCATATTTTTGTTTATTTATGTATCTAAATGGCTCCAGCATCAATATACTATCTGAGCCCCTCCTCATATTTAAAAATAGAAAAGAATTAAAAACAAAACGAAACAATAGCAGGCTGTTTCTTTCTTCCTTTTCCATCTGAAGGAGAAAAAGCTTGATTAGTTTATGGGAGGGGGAGGTTGTTTATTTGCTTGTTTATGTTTGTGTGTGATTGAGTAAATGTCGTGTGTATATGTTTGGAATTGGCAGGCAGCTCCTTATCTGTGCTGGCAGATATGTCCATGATCTAAAAACAGCCTGTTAGAACTGGCTGCATGTCTCACTACACACCAAGAAACAATTTCTGCAGCTGCCTCAGAGCTGAGTCCTTCTGAGACCTCATTGCCCATTTGCCGCTGGAGAAAAAACGTTTTGAACATCGATAAAATACCTCACCCACTGATTCAGATCCTCATCCAGGCCATCCTCCCCAGCTGGGTAGTATGTTATCCATTGCACCTACAAGATCATTTGTCAGCAGTGTGCTGGGCAGACATATAGAGTATAGTACACCTTGTCCATTAAATCCTTGGCTGGGATTCATCTTACCTAACACTAGACAGCTGCACTGTAGCTGCCTCCAATTAAGCCAGTCACCTCAGGTTTCCTTTACAGTTATATAGGCACTTTTAGGGCACCGTCCATCTGATCTATTTTTGTATGCCTACTTCAACATGCAATGAATTACACCCTAGAAGTTCAATTCCCTGAATTCACTGAAAAGGGCCTGGCTCTGCCTTCTTTGTACCCTCCCTTCTGGTATTTATATACAATCACAGAATCATTTAGTTTGGAAGAGACATTTAAGATCAAGCCCACACTACAAAGTTCACTGATACATCATGTCCCTAAGTGCCACATCCATGTCTCTTAAATATCTCCAGGGATGGCAACTCTACCAACTCCCTGGGCAACCTGTTCTGATGCCTAACCACTTTCCCATGATGAAACTCTTCCTGATATCCAATCTAAACCTTCCCTGGTGCAACTTGAGGACATTTCCCCACATCCTATCACTTGTCACCTGAGAAAGGAGACTGACATCCTCGTTGCTGCAATTTCCTTTTAGGTAGTCGTAGAGAGCGATGAGGTCTCCCTTCATCCTCCTCTTCTACAGACTAAACAGCCCCAGTTCCCTTAGGCACTCCTCGTAAGTCTTGTTTTCTTGTCTCTTCACTGGATTCATTGCTCTTCTCTGCACATGCTGGAGCAACTCGAAATCCTTTCTTATAGTGAGGAGCCCAAAACTGAACACAGTTCTTGAGGTGTAGTCTCACCAGTGCAATGTACAAGGCCATAATCGCATCCCTCATCCTGCTGCCCACACTATTTCTGATAGTGGCCAGGATACCATTGGTCTTCTTGGCCACCTGGACGTGCTGTTGGTTCATGTTCAAATGGCTACTGACCAACAGCCCCAGGTCCTTTTCTGCTGGGCAACTTTCCAGCCACTCTTCCCCAAGCCTAGACGGCTGCATGGGGTTGTTACAACATAGGTATAGGACCTCACACCTGCCCTTGCTGAATGTCATGTGCTTGGACTTGGCCCATTTATCTAGCCTATCCAGGCCCCTCCGCAGAGCTTTCCTACCCTCAAGCAGATCAACAGTCCCACCCAACTTGGTGTGATCTGTAAACTTACTGAGGGTGCACTTAATCCCCTCATTCAGATCACTGATAAAAATGTTAAACAAAACTGGTCCCAGTACTGAGCCCTGGTGAATGCCACTGGTGATCGGCCACCAACTGGATTAAACTCCATTCATAATGACTCTTTGAGCCTCGCCATCTAGACAGTTTTTTGCCCAATGAACTGTACATCCACCCAAGCCATAAGCAGACATTTTCTCCAGGAGAAGGCTGTGGGAAACAGTATTGAATGCCTTGCTAAAGTCCAGGTAAACAACATCCACAGCCTTTCTTTAGTCCACTAATCTGGTCATCTTGTCATAGAAGGAGATCAGGTTAGTCAGACAGGAACTGACTTTCATAAGCCCATGCTGACTGCATCTGATCACTTGGTCATCCTGTGGTATGCGATGAGGGGATCTTCTCCATGACCTTTCCTGGCACCGAGGTTGGACTGACAGGTCTGTAATATTGATGAGATCTCCCCTAGCCTTCTCTTCTCCAGGCTGAGCAGTCCCCACTCTCTCAGCCTCATAGGAGAGGTGCTCCAGTCCTTTCATTATTTTTGTGGTCCTTTGTTGGACTCTTTCCAGTATGTCCATGTCTCTCTTGTACTGGGATGTCCAGAACTGAACACAGTTCTTCATGTGTGGCCTCATCAGTGCTGAGTAGAAGGGAAGAATCACCTCCCTCAAGCAGTTGGCAACACGCCTCCTAATGCAGGCCAAAATATCATTAGCCTACTTTGTGGCAAGGGCACATTTTTGGATCACGTAAATCTTGAGGAGAGACTGTAAAGAGTATAAGTTCTCTACACATGGATGAAATCAAGCCATTCTGAATACAGACATCACCAAGTCATTCATTCTGCAGCACTGCTATGCTGGTATGTAGTATAGCTCATGAAGAAATGATGGCCCAAGGACAGAAGCAGCCCTTATCCCAGCTATAGCTTCAACAGGAACTCTCTAATGCACCAACAAGAACCATCTTATGATCCATTACATCTACACATTTTAATGTATCCAGGTATTATATCATACACGTTGCTTATTTACTGTGTGGGAGGTAATGAAAAACACAGCCTCTCCCTCTCACTTCTGTTTGCACAATCTGGTGCAACCTGCATCTGGAGGAACATGCGCCAGACTTGCAGCCACCTAGATGAACTGCAGGGTGTGTAACTTCTTTGGACTCTGCCACGTATCTTCTCTGTGCTCCAGACTTTCGCACTCCAGGTACAAGAAGATGCACCATGGTTCCCCACTCACACCTGAGTGCTCTTAAATTTTCTTAAACGAATAGGAAAGCAGGGGAAATACCATTATTGTTTCCTGCAGCGTTTTAATGGAATACCTCACCCCTGTGTGCATTTTTCACATAAATAAGTTGCTTAATTTTAGGAGGTGTTCAAGGAAGTTTCCCATGGAAACAGTTATGTGCTTGCAATTCAGAAATGGTCAGAAATTAAGAGCTGCACCTCTCCTCAGCATTTCTATTGCTGTCTTATATGGGTCCTTTCACAGCAGAAAGCTGTTATGAAACTCAGTCTGAGGCACTAATTCTTCCCATGTACTGCACACATGCTTTTTGGTACATATTTTAGGATTTTACTCAGGAAGCCTGAGGAACCAGACTTCAGACCTTTCTGTACTCTTCCAGCATCTACAGGCTGGGATGCGGTCATTATTGTAGTATGACAGGAAATGCGGGTGTGGGAAATGGACTGGAGTCAAAAGGACTTGTCTGGCCTATCTTCTGCATTACAGCAGGATCAATGGCGTCTAAACCTGACGTATTTATTTTATCTGTTAATCATTAACTGAAAGAAACATGGAAAGCTATGCAGTCTTAGTTGTGCTGCCACAGAAAACTGCAGAAGGGGAGAAAGAGGCCCAATGGCTGAAACAATTTATTCCTTTAACAGGATTTTTAGAAATGCTTTTTAAGTCACTCTGTCTTGCCCACCAGCATTTATAGCTTTGAGGTAGGAGTCAATTAAAAGATTTCTTTCCATATTCCTTAAATCTGCAGATCTTTTCAGAAAGATTACACTTTATATGCCTTTAATATTATCAGCAGCTTCCAAATTCAAGTTCTTTTACAGTTCCTCTTAAAAAGTTTTGGACCACTGGATTGTAACTCTTTCTACTGGGCCTAATTTGTATATGAAAAGTTGAAATGACTGTTAGATGTTACCCTAATGATTTGAAACTGTAAACCAGAATGAAATAAGTCATTGTTAGATTTGCTAAACCTGATGACAAATGGTACATTTGGGGGTCTTGACCTTTCCCATTTGTAATGCTGAAATTCACGAATATGTTCCATTTACTGCAATAAATTTCTGTAGTTGTCTTAGATCTGTCTTACAAAATGGCTTTAAGAACTGTATTTGAGAATTTATAAGGTTTAAAATTTTCTCCCTTGTTGAAGGAATGAAAGGATCTTTTTCACAACTTTGTTAAATTTCGGAAGATGATTTCCATCAGAGCTTTCACTTTGTCTTGGCATGGAGCACACATAGCCTTCCTCAGAGTTGGCTGAAGAAGGACAGGTGCTGACTGCTTCAACCCCTTCCTCAGCAGGTGACACCGAGCATTTGCCACAGGAGATGTGTTTAATAAAGGGTTGCAGATCCCTCATCCCTTCTCCTTATTAGCAAACTGAACCTCAGACATCCTCCCTGGATTACTTCTCCCATACATAATCTGAGGCAAGAACAGTTCAGGACGCGAGCCTTAGGAGGGTCAGATATCTGACAACCTGACATGGTAAGATATTTTCTTTCTGCCATTAAAGGCTCTTTTTTTGGACCCTTTCCCATTATTGAACATTGTCCTTCAATTACAACAGCGGAACTAGACAGAAAGTTGCATTAGTATTCATATCGAAAAAACGGATACAGAAGGAATAAAGTTTTCTGCTTTTTTACTTGAGATTCCCCTATTTATTATCAGAAGACGGAGTTAGCTTCTTTTGGTTACAGAATAGTAATAAAAACTTATTCTTCCTGATTATTTAATATGACTACCAAGTTTATTTCATAATCACTGGCTGCTACAACAGAGATATGCACCCCCTTAGCGTGGCCCTCATGCTTTGTTTATAGCTGTCTTTATATTTAGAACACTAAAATATCATGAAAGCTGAGTACTCAGATTGTATTGTACCAGTGGTATGCACAATTTTCCTGGTCACTGTGTTGCCCATAATATTAATAATTTTGATACTATAGTTTCTTCCAAGTCATGAAAAAAGGGTAAGAAATGAGCGGACCCATCTAGATGCACCTCTTCCTCAGAGAAGATTCTTCATTCACAATTACAGTCTGGAGGGGTATCAAAAAATTCTGAATCCACATGCTGATGGCCATTTCTGAGCATGTATTGTTCTACTGTTTTAATCAAAAAAAATCCAGTAAAAAGACAAATACGTTACAGCAATATAAGTGTATAACATTGGCAGTATCAACCAACTATGTAATTCTGCCCTCAAAAGATATCACATTAGACTGTTTCTATTTTCCTTAAGATTGTGATAAATGGTCATTATATTTTATTCCTTTAATTCTGTGCTAGTCAAGTCCCTTATCAGTCATGCCATTCTTTATTTGGGAGCCTTTATCTTAAATATTGTAATTGAAATGACGGAACATGAATGGGATGTTCTGAGGTAGTGGGAACCATCTACCTTCAATTCAAAGGCAACAGAAATCTTCACCATGTTATTATACATTAATGCCCTTTCCTTACACATGATGTAAAAATATACAGATGCATATATATATATAAATAACCTGATCAAGTTTGCATGTTGTTTGTTTTTTTTTGTGTGTGTGTGTGTGTGTTTTTGTTTGTTTGTTTTTCTCCGTGAACAGTTGGCACTGAAAATGCTATTGAAGCAACCAAAAACTGGGTTTTGTCAGCTTTACGAGCCATTCTGCATGGGGATAGCTGAAAATAGTACGCAAAACCAAGAAACAGTTCTTACTGTCAAGGAATTCATGGCTGCCAACAATATTTTGTCCCCATTATGATTGTTTGGATATTCAAAATCTGAAAATAATGCAGAATTGCTAACTCTGCCTTCTGAGACTTGTAGCAGAGACTGACATTTAGACAGAATCTCAAAATTTTCAGTTGGGCTTGGTGTTAGGACAAGACATGATCTGTCTTATAACCCAGGAATATTATCTAAATCCTTGCAACATCTTGTAATCATCCACCTCTTTAATATTTTTCCTTAAAAAGCCTTCAGGCTTTTTCCATTTCTTCTATCAAAGTTAAAATGACCAAAATTAGTGAAATATTGAGCAGACACAGTGTAGTGTCAATTCCTATGATATTCTAATATTTCAATATCCTCTAATCATTTTGTTTCACTTCAGAGCAACTGTATGTAACCGTGATCCCCATCAATGCTACATCCAAAATTTTAAAAGAATCATTATTCTGAGAGGCCTTGTTATTCAAAGTAAATGAATAGCCTTAGAGAGCTAAATTAATAGAGAGCACTGGTTAAGCCAACTATAAAATATTACTGCCACTGGGATATTAAACAACCGAGTTATTTGAGATACTGATAGCATCTTTGTCCCTATGCATACACTAGGCTATCCTTTTTGGTATCTTATAAATAAGCTGCATATTTAAGAATATTTCTTGCCTTCCAGCTTTTTTTTTTTTTTTTTTGGTAGCTTAGTTCTTCAGAATCACGAGAAAAATGACATTCCCTTCTCCTGTTTCGTGAACTAACTCTGTTGAAGACCCTCAGCCCTGTGGTATTTATTTCTTCTTTAAGCATGAAGACAGAGGTGAAGTTATCCCATTAATTAAATAATAACTGACATTCTCAAACTTTTATGAACTTTTTTGTTCTTACTACTAATGAAAAACAAATTTTAAGATGTCCTGTTTCATAAATCAGTATTCTTTATTTATTTTTTTAACATTTAAAACTGTGCCCTTTTTGTAGATCAGCAGCTATACAAACAATCTCTGCCGCCTCCAATATAACAATATTTTGCATGTGATAATCACTTCCATCTATGCTTCTCAGAGATTTAAGAATGTTGTTTTACTTCTTTGGATGAAAATACTTCTAAAATAGGATACTGGTCCAGAATTTTATGTATCTCTGACTTTAGGAGAAATGCAGCACAACTAGAGACACCCTAAAAAGAAACTAGGATGACCACCTCCCTTGGCTGCACTACAACCTCCAGCCAGTTTTGCATGTAGCATGGCAGGAAAGCACTTTGCCATCAGAAACACGTGAAGCAAGCAGATTTAACCCTGTGAGAGCCAAACACCAGCAGTGGTAGTAGAACAGGGACACTTCCCCGTGGGGGACGCAGAACCCGAGGCAAACAAGTTTAAAAGCTGTCTTCCTACAGCGGCCAGCAGGACTGTGCCGGGGACCATCACCATGCTGCTGGGGCATACTTCTGCCTCCAAAGGCAGAAATTAAAAATCATCTCCAAAGAAATATCTCCTCCTCTCCCCCTCCCTATCAAGGCGTTTCTACTTTCCTGGGGTGACACTGACACGTTGCGAAACTCTCTACAAACACGCAGAGAGAGGCAGAAAGGGCAAATTCCTGCAGGTGACGAGAGGAAGGCCGGGACTCCAAAAACCTCCAAAAACTGAAGGAACCCTGATTCCTCGCTTGGAGGAGAGGAAACACAAATACCCTCGCTAAAATAAGAAATAAAAAACCGCCGAGGTTTACACGACGGCACTCAGAGGACTGCCCTGACTGCCCCCTCCGCGCCGCCATTTTGCGGCCGCCCCGGCGGCACTGCGCACGCCCATCGCGGCCGCTGCGGGGCGCCGGGCAGCCGCCGGCCCCATGGAGGAAGATGGAGGCCGGGGAGCCGCGGCTGGCCCGGCGGCGTCCGCCCGCTTCGTGCGGTGCCTTTACGCGGTGGGCTTCCTGGTAAGCGGCGGCCGTGGGGCAGCGGGTGGCTGCGCCGGGCGAGGGGAAATGAAGCCCTCCCCGCCCCGCGGCTCTGGGGCCCTCTGCCGGGTCTGCCGCCGGAGGGGCGGTGCTGGTGGTGGCAGAGGGCGCTTCTCCGTTAGGGTCCTTCAGGTGCTTGGGAGGCGCTGCAAAGCCTGAGGTTAATCAGAAATTGGTTTTCTGTCTCCCTTTCTCTTTCCTCGGGCACCCGGTCAAAGCCCCCGGTGCTCCCACCGAGCCTGCGGCAGGGCCTGAGCTGGTGTTGGGTGCCCCCCTTGCGCTGCAGACGAGGTCGCCACGTTCAAGGTGCATGGCTTAGCTGCTTTCTGGAGTGTGAACGCTTGCTGAAGCAGCGGTCTGCAGCAGCTGGGATGTTTCTCCGCTGTGATCAGTCATATGGCCTGGCTTGGTATGGGTTGCATCCAGCGAATGCAACAGAATAGCGTATCACCATTAAAATTTAGTCTTGTTGTACGTATATCAAAACAGTTCTTTGCTTCCTTGAACTACTAGTGCTTATTATGAACTCAAAAACCATCTGTTTTTTAAAGAAAAGTCACAGTGGAAAAACAGATTTGCTTTCTGTAGTTTACAAGCCTTGGGAAACAGGACAATTTAATTTAAAATTAAAGGGGGTAACATGGAAAATGAATACAACATTGGTACAAATTTGCACCGTGAAATGTAGCTATACTCTGTTATTTACCTTTAGCCCAGGCAGTAGAAACAATCTACCTGGTTTTAGTCCTGGAACTAATATTCCAAACAAAAGTGCATTATAACACGTGCTGCTTCTTAATACCTTCTCAGTAATACCTTGCTGACATGAAGCTTTGAGTACACACTGCAACCAAGCAAAAAAATGAGTGTAATTTTAATGGTGTACAGTGTGGTGAAGTATAATAAAGAGCTGTTACCTGTTATGCAAGTTTCCTGTAACCAAGCAAATGCAATGTTGTCATTTGACATGAGAAATTATAAGCGAAATGACAAAATAACCACCTATTAAAGAATAGCGGTCAATGGGTCTTGCCCGACCTGCGTGCCTGTGACAAGTCGAATACTGCCAAGATGCATTCTGAGACCCAGACTCTTTAACATCTTTATCCCTGACCTCAGCAAGGTGGCAGACTGCAGTCTCTTCGTGTTTGCAGATGACATCTAAGTAGGGGGTGCAGTTTAAGGCAGGGGTGCCGTCCAGGGGGGAACTAGGTGGGTTGGATGGATGAGCTGACAGTAGCCTTATGAAACAGAATGAGGACAACTGCTAAGTCTTGTTCTTGGCAGGAAACAACCCCTTCCAAATATACAGACAGGGGAGTAGCTCTTCTGATAAGGCCCTGGTGGGGAGTGAGCTGAATATAAGCTAGTAGTGTGCCCTGGTAGACAGGCAGTCAACAGCATCCTGGGCTGTGTGAACAAAGAAGTGATGTTAGTTCACTCAGCACTTGTGAGAATGCATCTGAAATACTGTGTCCAGGTCGGAGGGAGCTTCCTGGGCCACCAGGGTGGCTGGAGAGGTGGAGCACTTGCACCGTGAGAAGAGGCTGAGGAGGAACCTGGCAGCAGCCTTTCCTGTGTCAGCAAGGAGATACAAGAAGATGGAGCAGGACTCCACGTTGTAGTGCATGGCAAGAGTAAGAGGGACACAGGTCCTGTACGCAGTCAGAACCTCAAGTTTTCAAGGCATGACTAGTTAAAGCCTTGAGTTACCAGGTCTGACTTCAGAGCTGGCTCTGCTGGGGACTGGACTAGAAACCTCCTGAGGTCCCTTCCAAGGGGATTATTCTGTTTTTCTATGATTCTATAAACCAGTGCTTGGAATAGCTTTTTGAGCCCTGTTACTGTTTTACTGATGATGTTTGTAAGTCATGTGGGCCATTTTAACTTTCTAAGTCTTATTTTCAATCATCATAAGAGACTTAGACTGTTTGAATTTACTCAGTGGCATGCGTTGTTGCAGTTATTCTGACTGTGGGCATCCTATGAACAACTAGTCTACTTCAGCTTCAGCAGTCAGTGATAAAAGGTGATCTTGCTTCAGTAGCTCTCCTTTGTAAGCTTCAGCTCTGATAAAAGACTTGTACCAGCAGCGTATAGTGAAAGAACTACTGGGTTAATGTGGTTAGCTTAACAAAAGATAAAAAGTCAAAAGGACTGAGTAGGAAATCCTTGTACTGTTCAGGATGGGCAATGTTCTTTGCCCTCCTCTTACAAGAAGTTTTCTACTTATGCTTTGCTCTATGTGTTTTTTTCATGTTTCTGCCTTTATACTTCTTCAGTTATACAGAAAGACAGTATGTGGGTAGGCTCAGATCTACCTTAGCTTCTGCCCCATCCTGGTTCAGAGTTAAAGTACTGTAGATTTTCTAAATACACTCCCTCTGCGCAAGTAAAAAGTATTTAGGCGACTGAAATGACAGACCACTTTGAATTTAAACTACTAGCGCCAAGTACTTTTTTGTTAAACAGGCAAGTATTCCCTTAATATATATTCAGATGTAATGTTTATATATGTATCTTCAGAATGTTTGCATCTGCAGGGGGGAATGTACTGATGTTTTTGTAGTTTTCACGACTTTGTGAGGCAATCCTTTATCTTTCACCTTCTGTGTTTATAATTCTGTACATACAGGGTATGCTGCAGAGGTTACAACATACCACATTAGCCATGAAGACTTTTCTTTTAATCTTGTACTGATGCAGAAATCATTTAAAACTTTTGAATTACTGACTGACTGTTGTTAAGCCAGGTTGCTACCATCTTCGTAGAAGTGATCAGTTCCTAAAACTTTTCCTGCCTTCTTTTCAGGATTTGTTTGGTGTGAGTATGGTTGTTCCTTTAATGAACCTTCATATCAAATCTCTAGGAGCAAGTCCTACAGTTGCTGGAATAATAGGTGAGTTGCAGTAGTCAACTGATTTACCAAAGAATAAGATAATATGAACTGGAATATGCTTTCCTGCAAATTGGACATTGAAGCGTAATTCTTCCTTGCTAGTAGCATGATAAAAAGTAATGACAAATTCCAAATAAAAATGTAAGGAAAACCATGCTGCGTTAGATCCAGAGACCCGTCCAACCTCACATCCTGTCAGTAGCCTAAAGCATTTGCCTGGGAAAGTGCATTATTGGCAAGAAGAAGGAAGTCTTGCAATAATACTTGGTATTATAATAATAATAATACATATACTGTACATATAATAATAATAATAATAATAATACAGGTGCTTTTCCAGCATCCAAGAATTCACAGCTCAGCAATTCTGGGATCCAGAGCTGTAGCTTTTATTTTTATTGTTATTTGCAGGCTTTCCAAACAGTACTTCTACAGCTGGTTCTCCCAAGCTTTCCAGTGCTCTTGATTGCTTCCCATTTGATTAAATTCCTTGTAAGTGCCTTTTGGCAAAAAAAATATTTATCATCTTTAAGTAATATTAACGAGTAAATTCTGAAATTTTGGAGTTGTATCTTACAAATTAACTGGTAAGATGAAGTTCCATGGTTCTGAGGTTCTTATTTATATATTGTGATACTGTTTATGGTTTGCTATGATACAAGTGTGATATTCTTCATTGCCATGTGTGGTTGACTTGGGTTTTGTTATTAATTTTTTTTTATTACCTTGATTTTTTATTTTGGATGAAAGCACTTTTTGTGAAATAATTTAGTTCTGCTCTGAGGTGGCAATATTATTTTAAGCAGCAGTTTATCAAAAATACGTTTGCATTTCAACAGTCTGCTTTGATTTAAACTTAAAAAAAATAGATTTTGAGATGTATTCTTGTAAAAGAAAGAATTTGGCAAATGTTTCTCTGTGCTTTTCTTTGCTGCTTCTCTTCTGTCACTAACTGTGCTAAACTCAGCCTCTAAAATGAAAGAGTAGGGTCTGTGGTTTCTTCAGGGCTTCTATGGTGTGGAATAGGTTGAAATGCCAAGTGGAAAGTAATTACAGCCTTCCAGTAATGAAATCCTCTCCTGATTCTGAGAAAGGAGTTATAAATGCCAAGATCTCTTTTGCTTAATACGCCATGCAAAGCAACATCCTTCTACATTACATAGCTGTGTAAGTTTGATCAGCAGTTGCTTTACTTTTTTACTCCTGAAACTATTTCCCTTGCAGTCTAAACTTCATCATTGGTTTGTTCCGTTCCCTCTTCTTTCAGTAAATTATTCCTAGAATCTTTCTCATGTTTCCTCATCTAAGATTTTGTTCACTTTTCATAACATAATAATAATAATTTTTCCTGTTGGTATTTTACTTGTTTGTTCTAGGATCTCTCTATGGTATAATGCAGCTATTTTCCAGCACATTTGTGGTGAGTTCTAACACTGCTTTTTAAAGTACATTGGTATTTCTATGGATTTTATGGGAAAAAAAAGAGAATTAGGTTAATAATAACATTTCTTGAAATTTTGAAAATATTTATAGTGTTCATGTAAGCATTTTTGGTTTGAAGGTACCATGTGTTTTTTGCCTTTTTGTTTCACTTAAAGCAAATACCTAGATCCTTCAGAACATTTCTAAATAGAATGAAGTCTTTAGTCCAAAGCTAGAATTCAGATTTGGTGTCAGTCACACAGGGTTGTCTCCAACGTTGATGTTAGTAAAGCAGTTTTCTTCAGTGCAGTAGCCTTTCTAAAAAAGTAGTCTCATGAGTCAGCTTTTCATAATCCTGTTATCTAGAGCTTGCTTTCCCTGCTTCATAAGCAGTGTCTTGTAATCTGTCATATGGCCTATACTCATGCAGTGTGTCTTTGAGCTCTGTATAGTTTTTGTTTGCGTTTTTTTTTTCTTGTTTTTTCTTACATCCTGACAGAAAAAAAAGTTCTAAGGCTTGTCAAGCCCAAACTTCATGAATTCACACTTTACCTATCAATACCTTAGATACCTGCATTTAACCAGGAACACCTTTAATATTATTACCCTGGTACCTCATAGCTCTCAAGAGAGCAGATTTTGAGCATCTTATGAAAAAGTGTTTCAGAGTTTGTTATGCAGGCCACCTGGGATAACTCACTTCTGTAATTTTGTGGCATTTTCTTTGAACTGCAAGACCAGTACCTACATTCTTACAAACCTACTTCCTGTTTGGAAACAAGCTGATTTATAAATATACTACGTATAAGTTCACTGTTTGACTTTCTCATAATTCCTACTTGTCCGCTCTCAGGTGACAAACTCCTACCTAAGACCGTTTGTTTTAGGATGCTTGGCAAGTGTCTACTCCACAGCAACCATTGTTGCAACCAAATATTTGTGGTTGGTTGTGATGATGTTTTCAGAGGGCCACCATCAATAGTATTTGAGGGTGTTTATTGCAGGATTGTATTTTTAAAAAGAAGAATATATTTTTTAAAGTTTTATACATAATATTAAATAGAAGCATAGTTTCAGCAGCTGCACTGCCGGCAGGGCAGAACTCTGCTTGTCACTTCCAGACTTCAAGCACGTAGGAAACTTGTGTAATAAGCTTATTAAGTGTTCACTGACAGTCCTTTTAATTCTTTTCTCAGTTTAATTTAGACATACTGATTGTGCATTGTACCTAGTTAAATGTTATAAAATGTTCTTAAATTCCTTCTTTTTTGTAGGGCTGCTGGAGTGATATAGTAGGAAGACGGTATTCCCTGCTTGCTTGTATTCTTCTCAGTGCACTGGGTTACTTCATTCTTGGAATGTCCACCACTGTGTACCTGTTTGCCATTTCTAGAGTCCCTGTAGGTGAGTAAGCACTTGGCATTTTGCAATTTACATTCTCTGTACTTTCAGCTTGAGAATTGCTACTAGAGAAGTGGTGGCATGTGGATAACTACACAGCATCATCCAACAGCACCAGCTGAACCCTGCGAATGGAAACACCTCTACAAATTCATTCTCATGATTTTTCTGAAAATAATTTGAAACGTGTACTGAAACTGTCACAAATTTTATGCCACCTTTAGTGGCTGAGTTTTATAATAATAGTAATGCAGCAATTCCTTGAAAGCAACTGTTGTAAGGTTAATCTTTAGGGGTACCTAATATACCTGGTCACTGATGAAGTCTTGCAATGCAGAATGGAATGATTTGTGCATTATTATTTTTTTGTTCTGTTTTGTTTTATGCTGAAAACATACTTTAAAGTGATACTACAAAATCTGGCTGAAATTTTAGGTCACTGCTTCAGTAGAATATTTATGTGCAAAAGCGTGTGTTTTTGCAGCACATAAGCTAAGTTTGTAGCAAGGTTCATAACAGAATTCTTATAATAGCTGAACATCAATTGTACATATCCTGATGTAATAAACATTGCTGTTACTATGAACACTTCTACTGATGGGCACTTTTGTCTCTATGGTCCCAATTTAGGAACTCTTTCTATTGTTTCTTAATTTAAAGAAAATTTGCTAATTGATTAAATATTGATCAAATACTTTTTAATACTAACAGCGCTGTCCCTGTGACAGATGGCATTGTTCTGGTCAGAGTGAAGGAATTTAAAAGATTGTATTGTTAGTATTCCTGCAGCATACTTACACTTCTGTGCACTTCTTTTGCCACTCACCAGTATCTAATATGAATATGGTGCATTACAATCCTGGAAATCTCCATACTCAGCAAAGTTGTTACTGAGCTATGTTTATAAAAAGAAAAGCCATTCCCGTTCCACCTTTACCCATCCATGATATCCTATTTTAGAGACTATGTTATTCTTAGTGTGCTCCAGCACTCAGCTTATTTACTTATTCTTCCAGTAGGGTTGGGGGAGTACTTCATCAACTCAGTTATCTGAATAGTTTTGATTCTTAGGTCCAAATCCTTGAACAGCCTTGTTGATGGTCATGGCTCAACACACTGTATAGCTCTAGCATTGAAGAACTTTTTGTTTGTGGAATATTAAACATACTAATCATACAGATTTTTTAATATTGATACTTCATATAGCATCTGGAATCTTTAATCTTTTGGTTT
This sequence comes from Anser cygnoides, assembly GCF_040182565.1. Lineage (NCBI taxonomy): Eukaryota > Metazoa > Chordata > Aves > Anseriformes > Anatidae > Anser > Anser cygnoides. Next base: position 143,741,508 of record NC_089873.1, on the reverse strand, counting down.
AAGCTATACACATTTTTTTAATAATATGTTGCAGGTATTTTCAAACACACGCTCTCCATCTCTAAAGCCCTGCTTTCTGATTTGGTTTCTGAGAGAGACCGCCCTTTAGTAATGGGACGGTTCAATGCAGCCTCCAGTGTGGGCTTCATTCTGGGACCTGTTGTTGGTGGCTACCTTACAGAGTTGAAAGATGGCTTTTATCAAACGTCTTTCATCTGTGCTTCTATCTTCCTTCTGAATGCTGGTAAGTTTTGTCACGTTGCATTTTGGGTTCCTTCACTCCCTACTCTTGTATATTTTTGTCATTTGTAACACCTGGAATTCACGGTGGCTTTTATTATTTATGGCACACATGTTCTGTATATTAATAGTACCCTTTCAATTTGAGCCTGTGTGGAAGAGCAGGAATTTTGAAACAGTTAACTTCCAAGTTGCTTCTCCATTACATTGTGTACATTGCTTTTGTAGTCAGACACTGGAATGAAAATTTTGTATGTGCCCAAAATGACAACTGGAAATCAGAATTTTGGCTTCAGTCTTTAGATTAATATGTTGTGAGGGTGTCATCTCAGTGTTTGCGTTTTCATTCCTTGCTTTCACCATATTTAAAACTGAACTGTGAATAATACCGGTAATCTTTGTAATTTTTTAAGGTGAAATGATTGTTGAAGTCTTTTTTTTTAATTTATTTTTTACACTAACAGTAAACTTACCATTAATGCTATTGAATAAAATCAGCTAATTTTTTGATCTATTTAGGTCTTGTCTGGATGCTACCCTGGAGTGAAGAAAACACCGGCAATAGAAAACAAAAACAAGGGAAGAAAAGGACAGACAGCATCACAGCAAAACCAAATTGTGACCTGCAGTTGACATCAGTAACTAATGGAACTGTGGCAAGTGATAGTCCTTTCCAGTCTCCGTGGGTCCAAATTGTGACAGTGCTGAAGAGGATTAAAGGAATTGCATGTTCTGACTTGTGGGATATATTTTTGGTGCGGTTACTGATGTCTGTTACTATACTGCTGTACCATAGTAATTTTAGTCTGGCCTTGGAGGAGAGATTTGGGGTGAAACCCTTGTTCTCTGGATACCTAATGAGCTATAGCAGTTCGCTCGGAGTCCTGGCTGGTTGTCTGCTTGGACCAATAACAAGACTGTATCAGCACAACACTTACAGACTTCTGTTGCACTCCAGCACTTTTACCTGCACGTTGATTCTCCTGTATGCATCAGCGCTTAGCATATGGATGGTCATTTTGTCTTCTACCTTCTTAGCCTTTTCAACTACTATAGGTCGTACTTGCATCATTGATCTTGAACTGACCATTGGTGGGAATGAGGCCAGTGGTACGCTCCTGGGTGTTGGACAGTCTGTGACATCAGTGGGACGTATAATTGCCCCGCTCCTTTCTGGAATTGCTCAGGAGTTCAGTCCTTGTGGACCTCCAAGCGTAGCGGTTGGATTGGCTTTGGTAGCTATTCTGATAATGAATGTAAACAAACAGAAATATTGTAGCAGTGGAAATGTTAAGTTAAAAAATCAGTAGCTGCAAATTTGGATTGTATGGGTGTATCTCACAGAAGACGTAATGAATCAACCTGGGGTGATGCTTACACCTACCAGACCTGTACAGCAGTAACGGGATCTTCTATGAGGGCATGTTATGTTCACATGGACAACACGTAACAAACTAGTTGGAGACAAATACATATAAATGTCTGCTGCAGGACTGATATATTTTTGAACTGGTACCACTAGAACTCTGCTGAGACGGACAGATACTACTATACAGTATGGGCTGGGATTTTTTTTTGTGGACTTTTAACCTTTCTGGAGGGAAAAAGGATGACTTGAAGTACACAAATCCTGTTTGTAGCTAACATTTGAAACAGTATTTAGACTGACTTTAAAAGGTGCAGATGGAAGTTGATTTGTATTATTTAATCAGAAATGAATTTTTATTATTTAATTGGAATTTACATTATAACTCGTTAGCCTTATTTTCTTATGCTGTGGCCTGCTTCCATTTGTCTGCTGTGACAATAGCTTCATTAATACGATATTTGCTCATATGATTTCGTTAAGCATACTTTGTCTACAAAACTTGTGCAGCATGATTAGACACCTTAGGGTAGCTATCCGGCCCCTGTTTTCTAGTCTCTCCCAGGTAACAGAATGGGGTATATGTTAACTTTGTGTATTAGCAAGCCTAAATTGGACGATTTTAGAATAACATGAGGACGTTCAGATGGAAACTGAGACCAAACCTAAGCTTTATTGAACCTTGAACTGGTAGTTTCTGTCTAGTGCTGACTTCTACTGAGCAACTTTGTCGTAAATTATTTTTTAATACTTCCTGTGCGGGTTTTCTACCTTCGTTTTAAGAATAAATTTTCTTCTCAAGTCTTTTGAATGACTGTTAAAGGTCTGCCAGAGCAACCAACAGTAATTCTAAGATGGCTTTGGATTAATGCATTCTCTCTCATTACCGGAGTCATAGGTGACATTTTAGTGGCAAAACAAAAAGTGTCAATTTGTTTGTATTTTGGTCTTATTTGTCTGAACTTCTTAAGTAATGAGAGCTTACTCTCAGAGCTACAGTGAGAGTTGTAGTGCTCTCTTGTGCTATTTGTTGTTCGAGCCTGTATTGCTTACCAGTCACCACTGTTTATATTTAATCTGAAACATATACAAAAAAAGTATTTTGCACTGATAATGTTCCATGTGCTTTTCCTAGCATTACTTGATGAAAGGACAAAGTCTACTACATAGAATTTTTATTTTTTGATTTAAAAAAAAACACGTTATTCCCTTGAATACATCTGTGCAAATATGTTGCTACTTTAGGAGAATCTCAGTGTTTTGCACTTTATATTTTCTTTTACAGTGCCTGCTGCCATTTAAGTCCTTTCTGAAACCTCAGTCATTCCAGTGACACGACCATGAGAATATATAGAGGAAGCTCTGAGTTTTTAATTGTATATATTGACACAATAAGTGTCTTATTACATTACTGCTATGATGTCAGTAACTATCCTCAAAATTACTTATTGTAATTATCTGTGTTTAATTTACCCTAGGAACTTGAGGCATTTTCAAGTGTGTTATCTTCCCTTGTCTTGCTTGATAGATGCTTCAAAACATTCTCACCCTCGATTTCCTATCCTCTTTCTTTCCATGTCTTAAATAAATTTTTCAGTATTTATTTTTACCTAAAACCACTCTTCTGTAAGTCAGCAATTTCTGATTTGCAAGTACAGCATAGGTTAAAGGAAAAAAGGGAGGGAAGATGGGACCTAACAAATGAATGTATTTGAAATACTTTGTAATTTTTACTATGCTTATTGGTTATGCTAGGTAACAGATAATATTTACCCTTCTAGAGTTGCTGCACTGTTTAAAGCTAAATTCTGTAAACACCATAAAATTCAGTTTATACTGTACAGCTGACAGAATATTGCTTTTCTGCCTATAAAAGCTTCAGTTTCACTGTTTTTTATACATGAGTAAAAAATGTGCTTTCCACAATGATAAAATATTTTTGATTAATATTGTTTTGAAAAATAGGTCTCCATATACACTAAATAAAAATGAAATTAAATATTTTCATTCAGAAATCTTTGGAAAGCTGTGATCTCAGGGATGTTACAACTGGTGTTATGGAAGGAATTTTTTTTTTTACTAGTAGGCCAAAATGATTTCAGAAGTGCCATACAAACACTTCTTCTTGAAAAGCCTCAGTTACAGAAAAGTTGTACTTTTTTCTTTTTTTTTTTTTAAGAAATAGTAATAAAATGAAATTATGTTCCACTTTTGTCATTTTGTCACTGTGTTTTTTCCTCTCTTCCTCTGCTGAAACTATAGCATGAAAAAGAAATGGTCAAGTTAATGTTAAAGAAGTGCAAATTTTTTTTTCTTTGTGGACTAGCTGTTCCTTAAAATAATCATTTGAGTCTGTCTACTTTACATGTAAAAGGCAAAGGAGCCAACCAAGTGGCCTGACAGTGAATGAAAAAGAAGAAAGAAATGGAAAAAAAAAAAAAACTTACCAGTTGGATGGTAATGCTTAAAGCTACCGTTCCTAGTGTGTGGAGACCATGTTTGCATCCCTCATGTTGCTATGGCCATGTAAGCAGCAAGTGATGAGTAAACGATGTCCAAGGAGAGAAGGAGATGTGATTCCCCCTTTTAAGCTGAAGGAGGAGCAGTTGCAGCTATTTTTAACTACGTTCTACTGGGCTTTACTGAATTACTCAGCAGTTTCTTTAATCCAGTTGTGGCATCTGAAGATACCAAAACAGATCTAAACATGGACGAAAGTGGAAAAAAAAGTTTCAACGTGCAAATGACTGCAAAGTGAGAATTTTTTTTTTGCTTTGGGTTAGTATTCTTGGGCTTGTAGGCAGTTTTTTTTTCTTTTGAAATTTTCACTTTTTTAACATAGACCTTTATGATCAGCTAATGCTAAAGAAACTGCATATACTGTGCAGTATTTCTTCTGTAAAACAACTGGTAGCGTATGATAGGTACTCGTTTTGTTGCTTTTAAATGATTAAATAAATGTAGGATTTATTCCTTGTTCGTTTATGCTCTATACATTCCAACAGATATTTTATAAATCTATCAGTTCTGCATATTTATTTTTTTCCGTTTTGTTTTTTGGTTGTTTTGTGTGTGTGTGTGTGTGTGATCTTTTTACTCTGAATTTACTCAGCACAGACCCACCACAGAGGTCTGTACCATTCTCATTTTCTGAGAACATGTTTCCTGAGGACCAGATAATGCAGCTACAGACCAGGACAAGTTTTGCTTGTCTATTGGCTTGCTGGTCACTTCAAGCACTTCTTAATTTCACTGAAGTAAAACAGATTGCAACCACCGTGGATATGTTCAAGCACTGCCACTTCCCCCTTCTCCCCCCTTCAGTTATGGGTGCTGTGGAGTATACCTGGGTAAGTGATGCTTTATAGCTTGGCACTTTGGGATTTGGAAACTGAAACTGTGCCATTGTTGCTATAATTTTGAAGACTCACAAAGAGATCATCATGAATCTTGTAAGGAAGTTTATTATGGCCTGGACTTTGACCTCCACTCAAAATAAATTTATTTTCAGACCTTTTTCTCATAAAAATGAAATAGTTAATGGAGCTTGTTTTAAAGGGAAGTCTTGAAAATCTCTGAGGCCAACTTAGAAAAGAAGCTAAATATTTAGTTATTTTTAATCCAATGTTAGCATCAAAGAGCTATTTTTGAGAAATGCTTTGCAACTGGAGCTGCTCTTTCATTCTGTCAAGTCTATTAAACAAGGTGATAGCAATAATATGAAAAATAAATAAGCTGGGGTATTTAAAACATTTTTACCTTTCTGTGGCTAAAAATTACTTCTTGAAACAAAACCTTTGGCAACTAGGGTGCTGTTGCAACTCACACAACACCAATGTGAACCTCAGCACATTCCAGATCATGAAACAGTGAGACTCACCAGATCAACCAGTGTAACTATTATTTTCCTCCTGCAATATTAGTCCCAGGTATCAAATGTCGCAGGATAAAAAGGTTTCCAAAGCTTGTCAGTGCTGTACCGGAATTGCATCAGGGTTTGACTGCATGGAGAAACAATGCTAACCCAATACCCCAGTGTGTTGTCCTATGAGAAGACCTGTCCAGCACCTGCAGAAGGAATTCTGGTGGAGAAAATTCTCAAGCGGCACAGTGCAGTTTTCAACCCCAAATCTGATTAACTCCCAAATGCTGAGATACCCTTCAAATGTCAAGAGGAGAATTAAGCTGTAATGTATATTTTTATTAAAAAATAAAATATCTCCCCATTTAGCTTGCCATCTAATAAATAAGCCAAGAGGGAGATGAAACCTGTTGACTTGAAAGTCTTAAGACATCTTCCACATGGTGGTTCACATAAGTGACCTTGTCAGGCACAGCTGCAGCTTTATCTATAACGTACAAGTTAGTTTAAGGTGTGCTAAAGTCAGGGAGAAAAAAAAAAATAAAAAAAGGCTATTAGTCCTTCTTTCTCTTCAGGGTTTAAATAGCACCTGAATAAGGTGAGTTAGGTAGTTCATGACTTCCCTCTAGTGGGTCCTAAGGCAGATCCTCATTCTCCTGCTTGGACTTGATACCTCCTGCATCTTGTTTTCTGGGCTGTGCCTCCAGGCCTCTACTGTTGGCCTGGCTGGCACTGTGCGTTGCAGATGCTGTGTTTTAAGCATATTCACAATCATAGTTTTATAGGACCAAAAAGTCTTGCGGTACAAGCATGCCTCCAACCAATTTCAAAATCCTTCATCTCTTCAGGAGCTGGGGATGTTGGCAGAACCTAGACAATTCTGGAAATGGTGACCAGCTGAAGCACTTCTTGCAGTGTCAGCCTTAAAAGGTTTCTGGTGTCTGGAACTGATGGATTTGGCATCTCTTGAAAAAGCTGGTGCAGAGTGCAATGTATTTACTTCCAGAGACCCCAAGGTACTATTCAGAACAGCATGCATGTTATTTTGGCCAAGTTTTCAACTCAGTTTGTTCCCCTATGTGATTTCTATGTGGCTTCAACAGAGAATGATATTCTTAAGTTTCTAAATTGTTATGCCGCAGGGTTATCTTCTGTTAAACACCTGTCATTTCAGTGGGTCTTGAATTACACCCGAATACCAAGCAGTACGTCCCTTAAAATTTGGTCTCTTATAGCAAATTATTCTTGTTTTCTCTTCCAAATATATGCTTAAACAGATAACTGGATGTCTATCTACACTGTAGCCCTTGCTATACCTACTTTCTTATCCTATTTGCTTTCAATTTTACAGGCCTTGGAGGCTGAAGGGGAAAAGAAACTCTCAGAGAACCCTAATTCACAGTGTAACATATATTTTCTACTGTCTTATCCCTAAATTTGGACAGCTGGGCATTTACCAAGGCAGTAAAATATTGATACTACAGCGAGCACTGGGGAGTCCATCTGGAAACAAACAACAACAACGAAAAGAAAAGTGTGGATTTGGCAAGTTTCCCAGTCAATGCTGGAGATGTGGTTTTCTGAAGTGAAAAGCGTGTCCCCAGTCAATACACATTATTCTCCATCAGATGGTGCTCGAGGACAGATTTATTGGGCTTCTCGTTCTTTAGCAGACAAGCTTTCTTTGATACAACATTAAGAAAGGTCTCTTCCGCAAGCTGAAGCTAGATGGGCACTCGAGGAAGAGGCAAAAGTGCTGCTGAACTTGTTTACCCTTTGCAGGAGAGAAAAACAGGAAGAAAAATAAAAGAGAGACAAACTTCAGACCCAAACCAGAGTATGAGTTGAATGAGGGGCTACCTGGGACATAGCCTGTGTCACCTGCAGCTGTCTTTGCTACTGAAAAGACCACCCAGGGAAGCAGTTCCCAGAGGTGACGAGGTCTGTCCCAGCAGCACCAGAAAAGAAAGAGCCTGGAGGAGGTGGGAGGACCAGGAGAGGGAGAGGGAGGCAGCACTTGCAAGGAGCCAGAGTCCCAGGAGATGTGATTCCACATTGCAGTGTAACCATGCTGGAGGTTTACCTCGATGCTCCTCTTCTGAAGTTCTCGAAGTGCTTTGAAAAGACAACAAAGTGCTGGTGTGTCTTGAAGTGCCAACAGGTTAAGACCATATTTCCTAAGAACAACCTCTACCTTTGTGTTTTTACAGTGGGGAACCCAGTTCAAGTACCAATGATCTAAGCAGGTGCTGTACTAATGGACAACACAGGCAAGGCTGTCAGGTTCCTGAAACCTGCATTCATTATTTAAAATTATGCCAATAAAACCAACAAACATTTTTTTTAAAACATGACATCTTTCCCCAGACATAAGCCAATTACCTGGTCATTACCAGCCGTGAAGGAGAAAGCTCCACAGGGAGTAAACTAAGTGTCGATGTGCAACATTTTGCATTTATTTATTTGGTCAGATTTCAGATGGGCCTGCTATAAAACACCTAGTCTAAACAGTCCCATCTGCAGAGAAGTTTCAGAACTGAAGACAGAACAGAAACTTAAGGCTTCTTATTTAATCATGATCTCACTAATGCAGTGACAGAGTATTTGCTGGCAGTTTTACAGCTGAAACATTTTCCTGTAGAAAGACATTCAAATTTATTTTTAAAGCTTACTAGCTTTCTTAGAACCCAGTTTTATTTCCAAACAAGAGATGGTCATTAAAGGGTAGACAAATATTGCCTTCCACAAAAATCATTTTTTGAAAATAGCCATGAACAGCTGACTGAGATTTCTAGGGTTCACCTAGCCATCTCTCTGCAGCTTAAAATTTGCATTTGACAAACAGCAGAGATTACATAGCCTGAACAGAGGAAAAGATTAAAAGACGTGACAATAAGAGAGTTCAGGCAGGTTTGACATTTTAAATACATACATGAAATGAATATTTTGGAAAAGCTTAAGTGAAGGAAAGTCATTATCCCTATTTATAAAACTCATTTACCATCCCGGCCTACAAACCTTTGAAAGAAATCTACCCTGTGATTTTAAAAGCAAATTTGATTTTTAATAGTTATTTCAAAACGAGCTTAAATAAAAAAGTGAATCTTATTGCCCACAGATTTAGAAATGTGCTAACGAAAAAAGAGTAGTTATGATTTCACAGTGTACATTCTTAACTGAAAGTTATGAATCTTGTAACAAGAAGAATGAAAATGATTTTTGCATTGTGCTGAAATGTGTATCTGTGCTGAAGCAAGCTCAAAACTTAAGATAAAGTGGGACAGAAAGTGAAAATTCCTGAGAGCTATTAAGTATCATTTATTTTAATGCACCCTCCCTTCTCATAGGCGCTCAGATGACAGCCATTTACGCTGGGGTGAAGAAAGTCTGCATTTCTATGGGTATTAGTAAGGTGCACAGTGACTGCAACTGATTCCAGAGCTATTTTTTTTCCAGGTCCTACTTTTACTGTACGAGAAGGAACATTTTTGTTCCTTGGAGTGCATAGCCCAAAGAAAAGATAATCATTCCCCCTTTACAGATAAAGAAACAAAAAGTAAAATGAGTTGACCAGGTTCACAAGCATGAGTGAAGGAGCTTTCTTGAACCTCAGTGGTCCCAAAACTCAAACAGGGCACTGCTGGTTTCGTCTATGTGCAGTGCTCTACAACTGTTCTACTGCTGTGTTTGCACTGGCATGGAAAAGCTAAGGTGCGAAAAGCAATTTTGAACAGTAACATTTTTTATCTACTTGAAGTCTCTTTTTAGGGCTTCTGGTGTCCTTTTAAGTGCTCTAGTCATGTTGACATTAGTCAGAATCAAGGTTCAGATTTCAGTGAGAATTCAGATTTCCCTTGGTGATTCGCAGTACCATTCAAAGGCTACATATTGCCAAAATTAAAAAAAAAAAAAAAAAGTAAAAATTCAAGCTATTCAGGCCTCGTCTGTGTTGCAGCTTCTCTCTATAAACTGTGCAATTCTGCTCCAACAGCTTGCTCCTTCTCTTCTTCCTCTTTTTGCACATCACAGCTCTTCGAACAAACTGGGCTCCAGGAATATATTTATTCTTCTTACGAAGTCTATATGATAGGTGCATTGTGCAATTTTCAGTGTTACTCATATTAAAGCTCTGGTTAAAACAAGTATTATTTGATCATAAATAAAACCTGAAATGATATAGGTTTTTGTAAAGAACCCCTTCATCACTGGACTTTCATGATTTTTTTATGGATAGCTGGGTATTGAACTTGCATGACTTGGTTCCACAGGAGATGATGTGATAAGGCACATTTCCATCCTATCTTAATAGTGGATATAATGTAATTAAAGCATTGCCATAAGTTATTTATAAAAGAGATTTTTTTTTTTTAATGTCCTCAGTTTTGCAATTGCTCCAGTATTCCTTTCACTTAGTTAATGGCGTTGACTTTGTCCAAATGGAAATGCTTAGATCCACATTAAGGTTTCTCTTCTCTTTAATGGATCCCGCTGTCTGATCAGAGAGTTTAGAATCCTAACTTGATATGCCCACTGCTTATTACCAATAGTTCAGTTTCTGCTGTGTTCAATACGGCTGGTTCTCAGGCTTATTTCTCTGTCTTTCCCCTTGTGACGCCTGCCTAACCAATCGTGGTGGTGGTGTAGGTCTTGCCGACCCATGGTCTGCAGTCAAATCTTCCCTGCTCAAAGTGCCAAATCTTGGTCTCGTCAGCAGTGGCTGCCTGAACCCAATGGATGGCTGAGGCAGGCTGCCTGGCTCCTGCTGCTCTCCTCGTCCGTTCTGGCTCCCATCGACTTCATTCTTCCACTCCATCCTTAACTCAGATGGTGGCCGCTGCTGCCTCAATCTCTGTTCTCTCAAGATTTTCCCTGCTCTGGGTCTTAAATTGAGCACCGTGGTAGTGGCATCCATTTCAGAGTCACTGCTGTCACCCACTGTTGATTGAAAACAAAATTAAAATTTGGCACAGAAACGAGATACTCTCACCTTCACATCCCATAAGAGGCATTTCCAGGGCACTGCACGTACAGGGACTCTAGAAACTTGACTTTGGAAAAGTAACATCAATGTTCCACCAAGCAAAGGATCTCCCAAGGGCAATGACCAGCTGGGAGGAAACATCCCATTCTTAATATGCCTAAATGTAAGATATCAAAGAAAAAATACAGGGCAAATCTCACAGCTTGCAAGTGCCACAGACTCCTTCATCCCCTCACAGCAAGGTAGAAAACGGCCAAGGGAAAGCTGGCATAACTATTCAGGGAATACTCTTAAATGATAACTATCAGGTAAGCTCAGCTGGAAACATTTTGGGTGTGTGCATGTGCAATATATTTTCCCCAGCAGACTTCTTTTTAATTAACGAACATCTTCATCAAACTTGCGCACTTCAGTCATTTGGTAATCATTTTAACAATCATTTATGACTGACTCAGATTTGTTCTTAGGCTCACGTCAGATATAATGTTTTAAATGAATCAAAGCAAAGAATTGCATATTATGCAACTGTCATAAGAGCAACTTCCATTAGTAAACTACATGTTATTTCTTTTAAAAAGGTGAGGAAGAGGTCAAGAAAATATACCACCATATAATTGTCCATTCACCCAGATAATTTTATATCAAGGAAGGTCTTCATCATACTGTGTTTGTAGGCTTTTCTTCTCCTAAATATGTCATATGATATATATTTTTGACAATTGAATAATCTGGAGGCATTTTTCCTCTTTAATATCTAATTCTAGGTGACAGTAGGTGACCTCTGTAGACATAGCTATAGAATAAAACACATCTTACATTCAGGAGGGCAAAGATGTAATTAACAAGAGACAAAGACGTGGTCTATTGCTAAATTAATTTGGAAGAGTGGGAGACTAATTGGGCTGGGGTGTTGTTCAGAAATTTTAGTGAATATGTAGAGATTTAACTTCTCAACTAGAGATCCTGATGATAGCTTGGCATGAAAGGGAACGTTCCTGAGCATGGTATAAGCATGGTAATGCAAATAAAAGTAATGTATAGAGTTGGCTAAGTTTTCACATCAAATTGTTGCCTTCCTCCAGATTTTTTTTTTCTTAATTTTTTTTAGAATTCAAGAACTCTAAAGTGAACCACTTGTGAGTTCAGGCATAAAAATAAATAAATAAATAAACATTAGGTTGCACACCACAGACTTTTGAGAAGTTCTTCATGAGATCTATAAATCAGACCTCATGTCCTCATTTTCCTCGCTGGTTTGGTTCTCAGGGCACTGTCGTCTGCTCTGACCCCAGTAAGAAAGGAAACCACATAGGGTCACAATCCAAGAGAGAGATCTGTATATTATTGAATAAAGATTTGGAGAATAAGCAATGAACAGAGTTTCTGGTGCAAGTGTCTCAGGCTACTGCTTGCTCACATGAGGAGATGCACTGTGAGGACCATGCTGCTACAGCATTTGAACTGAGAAAGCCCCACAAGACTGCTTGTTGAGGTATTTCTCCACACTAAAATACCTGCTTTAGAACCCATCACTTTTAATGCTCTAAGACCCCTGCTAAATATCCAGCACCTACAAATATTTTATGAAGGTATTAACTCTAGAATGAAAGCACTTGCACATGAAGCAGTTAAAGTTTATTTCAATATTAACATGCTGACTTCCTTACATCGTCCCTGGAAAAGCTTTCCTTCTATGTAGGCAAGATGAGTGCAGCACAGTAAGAGAGCAGAAAAATTTCCATTACCTCTGGAAGATGTTTTATTTCTTACACGTAGTTTCTCTGGTAGTTTAGTGTTTTTAGGAAGTGAAAGAAATCTTTTTGTATTTGCAGCAGCAGCCTGTGTAAAGAAATAAAGGAAATATTAAGTTACAGCAGACTGAAGTACCTCCATAGTGTATGTTAAGATAAACAACCGAGGCTTGAACAGACTTAGGTAGCTAAAGGGCTAGAGAGTAGTTTGGGATTAGCTAATACGTGATCTTTTACTCCACACTCAATTAACACTTACTGCTGGTTGAGGTCTGTGCTAACTAAGGTAAGGACTGGGTATTCTCAAGCAGCTTAATCAAAGCAAAGCCTAGTGCTATGCCCTCTGAGATCAGAGTTAATAAATATATGCTCTCTAACCTCAACCTTACCTGTACACGTTTTTCAGAGGAAGGCAAAGCATCATTTTATGCAATTCCAGTCTGGAACCTTATTAGTCAGCTACGAAAATTAGCTTGAGACTGAAGCTTGGGCACAAGAAGTAATCTGTATTCTGATCCTGCAAACACCTTATACATATAAATGACTTTTACAGTTGACTAGTCACACTAGTTGACGAAGAAGTTAGGCACCAGTGTGACCATTTACCAGTGCAGGGCATAAAAGCCTTGTTTTCCCAAGACTAATCTCTAAAGTCCCTGGGTGCAGAGCACACCTCTGGCATACTCTGGCAAACACTTCCTGGAGCATACGAGGTACTTTCCAGGACAGGGTGATTTTTAAAAAGTCAGAGATTTCTCAAGGGTATCCTTTCTCTCGTTTGTATATGAAGACCTGTTTAAAACCTTTATAATCTACCAGCTCTCCCCTGCCTGCACCACTCATCATTGCACGCTCAAAGGGAGTGTGTAAGGAAAATCTACTTTCCATGAGACATTTTTCATCTTTTGATATTTTTGTGCTTCTCAGGACCACTTCTGTAGTCTGGCCACGTGCACCGGGCACAAAGTTAGAGATAACACTTCCTTGTGTGGTGGATTTATTCAAGGATAATTATTTTTAAAATAACAGCCTGTGCATTTTAAAAAGTTGTCAGACATCATCTTTCTCCCTGCCCAAAAATGACTCAGTCCTGCTAAGTGTCTTCAGTATTCCTTCTAAAAAATCAACATACGTTACTGTGGTTGAGAACAACAACACAAAGATCATTCAGAAACGGACTTATTGCTATAACTAATGCCACAGGTCACCCAGGTAATGATCACAAATGGGATGCAGCACTTATTGTAGACATCATTATCAGCAGCCTCAGTAGCTGAAGGACAAATGTATCAATGAAGTCGCTAAGTGTTCTTGTAACATGAAAATACATGTTTATAAGGTGGTTAATTTCCCTCCTAGCTAAAATGGGAGTATCAGCTTCTCTATTGTTGCTCTGTTTGGAAGGTCTGAAGTTTACAATGATGGCATAAAAGGATTGGTTCAGAGTCAAATGTCAACATGACATGCCATTTCTTGCAGATGGAGGGGTTTTTCCCATCCTGTGTCAAAACCTGAAGTCCTGACCACTTTTTAAGAATTCTAAGGAGATGATGACAGTTTTCAAATGGAGTGCTCACCCTGTCAAACTTGACCAAAAGTTCTCCTCTTTCCCGTATTTTGGAGCATACTGTAAGTAGTTTGACTGTCCCAAAGTCATTTTCTACCTCGATCATCCACTCTTCATCAAAATACTGACAGAGAATTCTGACCATGCCATAGAAGTATGCTGTGTATGGAACCTGCTCAGCTCCTCTGAGATAAAATCATAGCAGCACATCCCACTCATATTCCACAGCACTGAAGGTTTTCTGAAGGGATCAATGCAAACTAAGGGGCCCAAGTGCACAACTGAGGGTGTAAGTGTGACATTATATGTGCTATTGTCTTTCAGATTTGGGATTTGTTTTTTCTGCATTTCAGATTTCGCTCTGCGTGGCATTTAGCTACTGAGAGTTGTTTTCTATAAATCAACTAAAATGCAAATACCGGTCTTTCTCTTGACAGGCTGTTAGTTTTCCTTAGGCTCTCCCTAAGGCTGTGCCGGCGACGGATAAGAATTTCTTTGGCCTGCTTCTCATTTGCATCTGCAGCCAGGCTATGTCGGTTATATGACATTGTCTGAAACAGAAAAGCAGTGGTTACATTCTGAAAAAAGCAATGTCAAATGTTGAGCTATATGAATAGTACAAAATAGGATTTTTGCTTTAATATTTTAATAACCACCATAAATCCTTGCAAATAAAATCATATTAAAGATGATTAAGAACAAGGACAATAATTATGCTGGCATTTTTTTAGTCAGAGGCTTCGTGAGCAGCTGCTTGTTTTTTAAGCCTGCTGATATTTGTAATGAAACAGAAATTGCAGAAAGCTGACTTAATACAGTGTTTACCCCCACATTGTACTAGCTCAGTCAATGTCAATGGAGGATGCACATTTGAAAGTGGTAACATGAGTCACCTAGAGGGAACTCATTTTTACCTCCAGCAAGTTGAAGCAAGCTCCACTTTTGAATGTTTTCCAAGGGCGCAGACGTTCAAACTACTTAGCCATAGGAGGGTAAATGTGAAATGTCCTTTTGCTTTTATTTCACTGTTTTTCCATCTCATCACCTCTGTTCTTAATACAAACAACTTCACAACTGGAGGCAAATGGGAAACCAAATCCCATATCATGACGTGACCAAAATACTAATAGAAGTGGGACAAGGTTGGATTGAATTTGCACCTATGATCCTTTCTAAGTAATGGAAGTATATTGCAGGTAATATGAGAAAAACATGAAGCTTTATCAATAGTCTAAGATCAAGTAAGCAATTTGCATAAAGGATCACGAATATGTTGCTCTACATATGACAGCAGATTAATAGACAACAGAAGTAAAATACAGGATTAATTATTACGCTATAGTACAGCAGATGCTGTGCTGGCCCAAAGATGTCATAGAACCATAGGATATCCCAAGCTGGAAGGGACCCACAAGGACCATCAAGTCCAAATCCTGGCTCCACACAGCACTACCTGAATCAAACCCTATGTCTGAAAGCAGTGTCCAAACACTGCTTGAACTCCAGCAGGCTCGGTGCTGTGACCAGTGCCCTGGGGAGCCTGCTTCATGGTGCAATAAAGCTTCAGGAGCAAACCCTGCTCTAAGGTGAACCCAAGACCAAGAGGTACAAATTCACTGCACAACAGTCTTCTAATATTTCATTAGCACCTGAGCTGACAGTACCGTAAATGGAGTGTACAAAAGGAAGACTGAAAAAGCAGAAAGGTAATAAGTATATTCAAAAAGTAGTGGGGTATTTAAGTATGCAAAGCTTTATTCTTACTCGATGTCGTATTTGGTAGAGATTCTTTGTTAGAATTTCCCGCATGTTTTCCATTTCAGTGGGAGACAATGGTTTTATTTTTCCTTCATGATATTCACTGTGGCAGAATAAAAACAAACAAACAAACAAAAACACACACACACACACACAAAAAAAAAAAGAAAATACATGGAAGAGAGAGAGAGGAAAAGAATATTTATTTTTACAATTGGAAATTATATTTGAACTGTTTTCTTTTCTAGAGTTGGAAACAGCATTTTAAAACAACTGAGGAAGAGGTAAAAATGTAGCAGGTAAGAATGAAACCTTGATCTCATTTGAGTCAAGTGCTAAGGCTCAAAACCCACTCTCCAAAACTTGGTATTGCTTTCACTAAATTGTAAATTCGACTAAGACACTTTTCAAAATGTCCCTCAGGCTTCCCTTGTAGCTCCTTGTAGCAGATGTGCAGGCACTGGTTTAAATCCAGCTCAGTTCTAGGCAGCAAATCAACGTTCCCTGTGAGCTGCATGCAGCTGCCCTTGTAAAACTACATGCTCTGGAAGATTGAGGCTCACTGAGTACTTTTTATGTGAGCTGCAAGTGAAACGCTCCGGTTTCACGTCTGCTTACTGTTCGTGGACACAAAGTGCCCTAAGTTAAAGTGATTATCTTGCCTATGGACTGTGAAATACATTACACGACCCCACCGCAATGCTCAGCCACGCTGGCCTAGCTGGCTTACCTGAGAGACACCGACGATGGGACTTTGCTGATCATTCCACTCTCGGCCATCTCGATGGCATGCTTTATTTCCAGCTTCTTGTACAAAGAAACAATGCTGGATTTGGGCTGGTTCTCCCGGATGAGAAGTCTTCGCAGGTATTTATTGTCAAACTTTTTAAACCTGTATGAGAGGAAAACCAACCCAACCAGTTAATTTCAACTATGCATAGCTGAGGAAAGCTGCTATACTGTAGCTAAAGCAATTGTGAAGTTTATTCCCATGGAATACGTGCATATTAAGAACTTAGGGCTGGATAACACATAATCAAGGGTCAAGTTCATCTTTGCTTCAGATAGTATTAACCTATGTTTTGGTTCATCTGTTAAAGCACACGTCTCTGGCAGCAACATTTGACTTTTAGGTACTATGTGTTATTGGACAATATTGTTTCTAATTCTCCATTTTCACTGAGACAAAGGAAACATTAAATATTTACTGTAATAACAAATAAAAGGTCTACATTTGCACCCACTGCTTTTTCCTTTGAAATTTTAGCTTGCTCTTGTAAAACTTCAGAAGTTCTCCTTTTCTCTAAAGCAACCACAACTCTCTTGGATGCTTAGTGAAAAAACATTGATTAGAGCCAGGGTGACTTTGTTTGTCAGAAAATATTCTGCCCTCCAGTCATTCTGAAATTATTCTTGAATTTCAGTCAGAAGTCTTTCTGAAGGTCACAAGGAGGTGGGACTCTCCTTTGCTCCATAATCTGTTGGTTAAAGATCTCACACAGATTGGAGGAGAACCAGGCTGAGTAAAAAAGAGTTGTACCCATGTTATCCATCTTTCAGGAACACATCCTCTGTCATGCCCTCTAATCATTTGGAGAGGGATCTTCTCAGCCTCTCCCACTGATGCTCCTTCCTCGGTACAAAACACTTAATTTCTTATTGGAGCAGTGACTAGAAGGTGGGTGAGCAATGCCCATGCTTTGGGGCTGAAGGATTTGGGTGAAAAAGAATGTACTTCCGCGAAAAGAGAGTTAGATCCAAACAAATGATGATGATGATGATTCAGCAGCTAAACTGAACACATGAATGATTCAGGTATTGCCAGTGGTAATCTTCTTAACTGACACTAAGTCCTAAATAATACCATCAGGAAATGTGGAGCTGTCTGCCATTAAGATCTCTCATGCACCTCATGCCAGCCAGTACCTTGATCTTCCTAGAGGAAGTCCCAAAGCTTTTGTTTGTTTCTCATCAGCTAGGGAACTAACCCCGCACTTAACACCACAGAGGCATACAATTTGCAGCAGCATCCTGAGCAGGAAAGCCAGCTCGGGATGAAAAGCTCAGCAGACACACAGGAAATGCTCTGAAACTGTCAGAAATAGGGAGATTACACTCACCCTCAGAAGGTAGAATACTTTACCCTGGGATCAGAGGGCTGTGCTTTTTCCCAGCTGGAGATTTTGTCCTGTTTGCTTGTGGTTTAGTTAAAAAGACATTGCTTTTCTGCTTTCTCTTTGTAACCCACACATTCTAAAAACAACCACCCGCTTTCAAGAATAAAATGCTGAAAATGAAATCTGATGCCCAACATCCTTTATTTGTTGCTGCAGAGCCAGTTTAGTCTCCCCTGTATAACAAAGAGTTTTAAATGCCATTCTTACTTATCTCTCCAAAAGTTGTGACCCCAGTGTCCACACACATCTTCAATTCCCGTCTTCACATGATCGAAGAACTAAAGGAGAAATGTTGGATCATTACATAAACTTATAGACATAATTTAGCTTGCACTTAGATATTACTATTTTTCAACTTACTTCAAAACAGAAAAGCTTACTCAGAATTCAGGATGGTGCTTGACTTTAACTAAATGCAACTAAATAATGTTAACTAAAGGCAGTCTAAACAAACAAGTGCAGGCTTGGCTTATGGATATTGAAAGGGGTCCGTCCTTGCCTCCATTCAAATGCCAGGGAGGGCAGCATGAACTTGGAGCTGGTTTCTGTTCTCCCCCCCTGGAGCTCCATCAGTTCACAGCCCCAGAAGGACAGAATTCAGCTGCCAATCTCCATGTCAGTCTTGCTGATCTCCTACCTAAATCTGGAGGCAATTTGTTTTTCCTATATTTTCATTTCTTTTATGTTCTGTAACCAGTTGGGGCTATGCCTGGGCATTCTCCAGGGACTTCCCCAGGCTTCACAGTGAGCCAGGTATGACTTTGTGGAGGAGACAGCTGGAGTGGGCAGCAGGTCCCCGTGCCAGCGCTGCCCCTTCTGTATGCACAGAATAGAGCTACAATAGCCAGCACCGGGTCCTGAGCTCCTATTTCAGAGGACTGTGGTCCAACTTCACCTCAAAACATCCTGAGCCCCCAGTATTGGAACCACGCTCTTCTTTACTCTATTACCAATTACAAAAGGATGAACCAGTCCATCTAAGATTTCACTGGATCCCCAGAGGTGGCTCACAAGCAGCTTTGCTCTTGATTCAAGTACCATAGGAGGGGGTCTACAAAATTCAGAGGGAAATCCTGATAGATATGTCCAAAGCATAAGTTCTAGAAGTACTGACTTTTAGTTGCCTAGATTCAGTTCTCTACTGAATGTCACCCTTATTATTCCTCAATTTGGAATTTAAAACCACCTACCACAGGTATGCTGTAAGGAGAAATACATTCAAGAACATGCACAGCTAATGAGCCACAATAATTAGACATACACATACTAAATACAAATCCAGTGAGGGGTTGATGATGTGAGAGTTAAGGAAGTTTAAATGTGTCTTTAGAAGAAGTTTACATGTGTTTAATTAGACTAACTCAAACACAATGTAATGTAATTAAATTGCCAAAGGTTTCCTAATGTAGACAAGTTCTAAAATAACACATCTCCTAAGAGAAACAAATTACAAGAGGATAACTTACCTCAACAAGTAACAAAACAAGGTGAAGATTCCCAAATAATGATACATAACAATGATAATTTTGATAATGATCAGAATTTAAATATACGCTTTACAATTATTGTGCTTAAAACAGCTTTAGAAAAGAAATCTTAGAGTGCATGCATCTCTGTAATACTGTATGTTAAATCTCTCATACTGAAAGCCACCAGCAATTTTATCTATATGAAAGTTTCATCTGTAACACTGAAGATACAACATACCCTGTTATAAATTTCTTCACTGACAGCAGGCTGCTTTTTATTTGACCTTTTGACATCAAGAAACTCCACCAGTGGACGAATTGTTATTCCCTGTGAAGAAAACAGCAAATATTTCTGTGTTTTTCCATAAACATAAAGGAAAAACAAAGCCTTTTGGTCTTCTGCATCTCTGTCAGAGCAGTGAAAATGGCTGTGGATAGCTTTTTTAGCTCCAAAAATTTTCTTAACTCAGTTACGCAAATATGTCTCAACAGTAGCACTAAAATTGCTATTGAATGGCTATAGACCAGACCCATGACACCAAGATTTTTGGTAAATATGTATCCATGTTATACTATTCTTAGAGAAAGAACAAATGTTTGGCTACCCCTAAATGATATAATGATTTTGAACCATTATTTGTGGAAGAATTTTCATCATTGTTTATTTGTATAGGCACACTGACACAGGAGAGAGAAATGAATCTAATGGTGTTGAGATCAGTCCCTACTATCCTAGACAACCATGTCATGTATTTCTATTCATAAATGAATCAAGCTTTATCTCAAAAGTAGTTAGGTTTCTTTGCCCCATTGCTCATTCTGGAACACTCCTCCTGAACCTCATTGTTCTGATAATTAGAAAGCAGCTTCTTAATTACATCATGGTCACTTTGTACCACTTTGTTCTTGTGCCAACATTGTCTTTTTGGCTTGAACAGTGTTCCTCCTTCTCTGGTGTTCACTCCCTGATATAAACAGTAATTACATTCCCTCTTCTCCTTCATTTTGCTGAGGCCAAGACATTCTGGTCTCCTTTCACACGACAGGCTTACCAGCCCCATGATCAGTCTAGAACATGACATTGTTTTCTCCTGGAAATACCTGTCTCAGTATGTCTTGAGATCACATTCGCCTTTCTTCTGTACGTATTGCATTGGTGGCTTAAACCCCACTCCATTATCAATCAGTACACCTATGTCTTTTTCCCTATTTTTTAATTCAGAATGAAAGGTCCCCATTTCATAAGAGAACTCCTTAGTAAGAAAGTCCTTGCAAGAACACATTTGCACTTACTCCTGTTAAATTTCATTCTATTTCTATCATATTGGTCCCTATTCGCTCTCCTTTTCCTAGTTGCTACCCCATAAGGCTGTCACCTTCCGAGGTCTGTCATCAAAAACCATAGCACCAAAAAGCTCCTATGTCATGGTCAATAACAAGAATATTAAACAAAACCATCGCCAGGAACCATCCTTTGAGGAGTTCCATCTCATCAGCCTCATCTGTCCAGGATGGTCGAACCCTGGAGCAGGTACCCAGAGAGGCTGGGGGATCTCCATGCAGATACTCAGAACCCAACTGGCCATCACCCTGAGCAACCTGATCGAGCTCTTGCAGGTGGCCCTGTTGTGGGCATGGGGCTGGACTAGAGACCCTCAGAGGCCCTGTGCTTCTATTTCCCTATAGAGGAGGAATTGCCAGCTCCTTCCTCATTCACTTTACAATCCTTCAAAGGCCAGTCTAAACCTCAGTTTAATTAACAGTTACGCTAACAATCTCCTGTGTAGCAGCTCGTCCCCCTCCCCCCCTACAACCTCATAGGGTTTTAAATGCTTAATGCTACTTACATGTTCGCATAAGTACTTAATATCTGGCATACTTTTGCTACCTGTCTGCTGACTGCATAGCATATTTTTTTGTAAGCATGACCATGGAGCAATACAGAAGTATGTTCCTTCAAGTATGTTCCTTCCAGTAATTTAAGACACCTGTTTTTCTACCCACTTCTTATTTGCAACATATTTGAGAAGGAAAAGATCCAGAAGAGGAAAGGCGTTACCTGAATGAAAACAGTAAAGAATATCACCACAATAACGGCAGTGATGAACAACTTCTTCCTGGGGAACACAGTAGAAGGAAGCAGAAACACAAGTGAAAAACAAATAGCTCCTCGGAGGCCACCATAAGCAATAATAAATTGGTCCTTAAAAGTGAGAGGAATTGTCCGGAACACATTAATGATCTGAGTCAGAACAAAAACACCTGAAGAAAAAAAATGGAAATACAAAGAAGAGAAAAATAAAAAAGGGAAATTAAAATTGCATGGAAATCCCCCACAATACTAATATTTGTTTTGAAACACCTTTATTTGCTTCTTCCTTACTCATTATAGATGAAATTAGAAGTTATATAGCAGCTCGAAAACACCAAAGAGGAAAAATTTTTAATTCCCAAGGAGCATTGTCTTAAACATATCCACCTCAGGTCAGCTGGATTTAGGACCTGAAGCACCTAATTGATAGCCATGAGACAGCCACTATGCCCCTCTAAAGTAGCAATAATTCTTGTGTCAGTATAGACTGAGACACCTAAATTATATTTTTAAATGGGATTTAAAGTGCTTTGGAACACATTGCCTTGTCAAATCTGTGCTTTGAATTCTGCAAAATCCTAGTCAATCTCTTAATTTTACTGTAATAGGCAGAAAAGATGGAGGACTGGGGATGGAACGAGAAGATATCAGTGAATGGGGGTGTACCAAAGGCACAGGCTCCAGACATGGGGCAGGCTGGAGTAAAGGCATAAAGGCAGGTGAAGGGAGCAAGCCTAAGGGCCCTGAGCTGAGGGGCAGTCAGGATGGTTTTCAGTATAAGATATTAATTGTGGGGTTATGTGTAGTGGAGGGAAAATAGTCCATATCTGTGCAGCGAAGGGAGACTTGGGAGCTAGAAGCAGGAGTGAGGAGGCAGTCCAGAACAGGAACTGCTCGTATGCACAGATGGTCCAAAGCAAAACGAGATTGAAGACCTATGAACCTGACATCTACTTTGGTATCAAGGTAAACGAAAAAGAGCTAATACTACAAACGCAGCAGGGTCAAGCACTTTCCTCACATCATATGCCTGAAAGCACTACCAATATAGAATTTCTTGTTTTGATGCTATTAACGTCAATGATGGGGAAAAACACAAGCCTAGTAAGCATTAAAACAAAAACAAAATCTTTTTATTGTTGCAGAACTGATCATCCTTTTAAGTAAAAATGGTTTATTTGTAAATAAATGTGTAATTAGATATATGTACTCTGATTACCACGCCTACTGCTTCTGCCTTCAGATAGGCAAGATCAAGACCAAACTGATGTTTAGGTTCTCTTCTGGGAAAAGGTGGAAGCTGACCCTGAGATCTAGAAAACATTATAAATAAGAAGACAATTCCACAAGCTGATGGGACTCTGCCTAAATTTTGGCATTTTCTGCTAGAGGAAAAGTGGTAGGAGTTTTCTCTTTTAAAGAACACGACGTGCAGTCTGAGACTTGCTTACCCAGTGCCCTCCATATTAAACAGAAAAGGAGGGTGAAGCTAACGAAGGCCCAGTTCCACTCATGGTTCTTCCCAACTGTGGACACTCCCATGAAAATGAAGATTAAGGTCTCACTGACACTGCTCAACATCTTCATAAAATACTTTATCGTTGTATAGGATTTCTGGGAAACGTTTTCCTCCACATATTTATTCATGGTCATGGCACAAGATGTAATCCTGAAAGGCAAACATAATCCTGTATCATTGGTATGATTTCTTCTACCCTCTCTCATTTCTACAGAATACTATCCACTTTTCCATAGTCCTCTTTAAAGTGCAAAGCACGACTTATTCTACCACCACTAAATGTCAAAGTTATGGACTCAGTGAACCTCCAGCTTGGGGCATGGGATTTTTTTTTTCCCCACAGTGGGAAGTTTTCTGAGAAGACATCAGTATATGGAGAGTTTTTTCACATACTAAATCCATGTGATCTGTGCAAGGTCACTCAAACTGTGTATTTTAAGAGAGGCAGAGCTGAGGAGAGCCAAGCGCAGCCCTAGAGAACTGGGAATGCTGCTCCTATTGCTGCTGAAGGGCATCAGACAGATGTCCTTCAGACATCAACAGACAGGATGGAAACTGTAGGCCCTGGGGCTGGACTTTACTCCCTTCCCATAAGTAGTTTCCCCACCAAACCATTCCCCCTGCAACGGCAGTGACAGTAGCCAGCTCCTCTTTCCTGGCAAAGTAAGCAGCAAGCAGTAAGCTACAGAAAACTTCTCCTCCACTCTAGGACTCTGCTTGTTTTGTGTATGCACAGAGCTGACCACGGTTTCAGAAGTAAAAAACACAACCAGAAATCATGCTGGTGCTGTTGCACATATAAAGCACTCACAAATGAATGAAATGCACATCTCTACTGATATGTGAGAGAACAGACAGGGCTTACTATGTCTACAGGTCCTTCCTCTAGGCCTGTTAGTAAATGCAGACTCTTAATTAGCAGGAAGAGCAAAGCAAAGAATGGCATTACTGGCTGTACGTCATTTGCTCAGGATGGTGATGTATCCCACAGTGCAGGGATGGCTGAGACTATTCAGCTGCAAAGTCTTCAGACTTAAAGATGTTTAGCAGTTCTAGCTAGAAGATAACCTCTAAGTGGTGCCTCGGAGTAGGGAAGCACAGTCTGAATTGCCTAATAATCATCAAGGTGGGCAACCAGTGCAAGATGAGTTGAGAAACAGCTGTCGTTCTTAGTTCTTTTACCTAAGGCAAAAGCATGTCTTCCCTCCCTGCAGCCATGTCTTTTTTGATTTCCCAGTTAAAAACAATATTATACACAACCATGCATTGATTCTGAGTCAAATGATATAGACTAAACCTAAAGAGTGAGGGAGAGGTGTATTTATGTTGCTTTTCTGAATATAGCCCACGAGGACTTATCCCATGGTTACTTGCCCCAGTACCACCAGCTTTCAGTTTATAAACACTATTTGCCAACACAGGGTATATCTCCTCCTACTGAAATGTCCACATTGCTCTCTCTCATGAAGGAAGAAGATCAAAAGTTTTCCAGACCCTCCTTGGAAAGAAGCTGAGGAATGTTTCCTCAAGTCTCATGCATATTCCAGTGAAGAAAATCTAATTCTGCGTTCTCACTGCAAGCTGAGAGTCCCATCTCTGAACAACTCAGTTGTCCCTGACTGTAAGTGCAAATGGAAAAGAAGGCAGAGGGAAAACTCAGAACAAGCCTACTGACTGGAATAAACATGTCTAGATTCTTTCTTCTAAAAGAAGGGATTCATTATTATTATTTTTTTTAATATCAGAATTAGTAGTAACTTCAAAAGGACCTCAGAATGAAAACTTTCTTAAAATTTTGCAAGAGGTTGTCCCTAACAGAGACTGAGGCTGTAGTTGAGGCTGGTAGACTCGGAAAACATTTCTTTAATTAAATAACTTAATTAAAGTTAGTTTTGTCCAGAAGTTTCTTTCTCTTATGTGGAGCCAACATGACCCGTTTTGGAGGACAATGACCACAATATGATATGTAGTTCTAGATCTCTGACCCAACCAACAAGTCCACAGCCCCAAAAGTGACTGGGAAGCATTAGGTCTGCCATGTGAACCTGGGACATCACTGGGAGAGGGCACAGACTACTCCTCTTACCTCTGCTGAACAGTGCAGGCATATCAGGGTGAATAAAAGCCAGGGAAGAGGGTCTGATGTGGGGACAGTTGCTTGTAGTGGCTTAGAAAGGTAAGTGGATAGGTGTTAAAAGAACAGTGCACCTAACTTGGCCTTCGCTCTAGATTTCTGTACAACTACACTCGGTGATACAGTGGCAGATCCAGTCTGCACAATACAAAATGGCCATTTCTATCCAAGGACTAGCTCCACCCCTAACCAAACCTCAAGACTGAGTAGAAGGAAAGCTTGATAAAAACTGTCCCAGGTCCTCACCTGCATTTAGTACGAACATAATGGTCAGCTATCTCTCATTGTCGGCTGATTTCACCATGGTCTTGAACAGAGAGATCCTCTGTGGCCCAAGACTAGTGTGCTCTCTGGGAAGCAGATTTCGTCATGGCTACTATGGGATCCAGCACAAATGAAACGATGCAGATTTCATGAGTATGCAACCTTCCTCCTTGCAACTTTCAGTTGTTTACGTAACATTTCTAGTTTAAGCATGACTAGGACAACCGAGGCCCTGATTTTTTGCCAGCACAGACTCCTCCTCGTTCTGATTTTACAGTTACCCAAACTAGGGACTTGTCAGAGATCCCACATTACACATGCCTGCACATCTCAGGAAGAAAGTGGGAGAGGACCTGGGCCATGAATGATTTTGTCCTGACATGGAGTGATGACTTGGCCAGGACACACACCCAAGCCTGGGAGCTGGCAAACATTGCCAGGTTCTTCAGTTTACAAATGACCAACCTCTAAAGTATACGTGAAGAAGGGTCTCAATTCTACTTATCACATTCACTCTCCAGAACTCTCATATTCAGGGTCAAATCAGCTGTTGTCAAGCCACAGACTGCACTGATAGACCTACAGATATCTCAGGTTATGTCACGGCCCATGACAGCTCTCCTGTGAAGGCACAGCTTATCTGCCCAGGTATAGCAATTCAGTCACATCCTCACCACCTCCAATCGATTGTACACACAGCAGAGACGGCACTGGTGCAAATGCAGGGGCAGAAAGGGCAATCTAGTAAGAATGCCATGGGCAGGCTGCAAAACAGACCCTTATAGACACACGGTCTTTTCAGGGTCTCAAAGCTGCAGCTTACTGCCTGACGCATTATGGCTGTCAGGTCTGCCTCAAAGACAAAATGAAACACTCAGTGCTATTTATTACCCTCTTAAAATAAATAGTTTTTGTGATTATAGTAATTTAGGAAAGCCCTGTAGCTTGGGGAGTAGGGAAGCATACACCGGACACAGTTTGTTTTTGGATCCTGAGGTAATGGAGACACTGTAAATAGATGTCTGATAAGAATCTGCCACCAGATTAATCGTGATCTTTACAAGGTGTAATTTAAAACACCTATCATGTTTAACCACCACAAGAATTTAAAGGGACTACACTCCTATATAAAATATCCTTTTCAGTCACATTTTGCATTCATCCAATTAGTGTCATCAGCTGAGCTGATTCACTCTTATTCTTCAGATAAATGCTATTCCACTGCAAATCATTGTTTATTTTATGAATCTGGTATCTCTTCAGAATATTTATCTACATTAGAAAAAAAAATCCAATTGAAGTCTCTTCAATTTGAAAATGGTATGGAGATAAGAGTGTTAGAATACAATATAAAATCAAATCCTTTAAGATTCAATATAAAAGCAAATCCTTTAAATTTTTAAGATTTTATGTAGCTCACTATAAGATGTTTTTCATAGACTAAATTTTTACTGTCATCTTGATCAAATGAAAAGCTTAGGTATGTTTTATTTTACATTTCTTATCCTCACACATTACTTCTAGCTTCCATTTCTGTGACCTGAAGTAGTTGCCTTCGTCAAGAAAAGGAGGGAAAAAACAGTTAATTGCAATTAACCTGCAGCTTTCTGTGCCTCTGAAGAATAGAAATTCTCCTGCACAAACAGTAGAGTTTCTGTCATGACTGAAATAAACTAGGCCACTGGGTTCAATCCTCATGTTTCCTTGACCTACTAAATTTACAGTAGTTTCAATGTTTGTTCCTTTCAGACTGCTAATTCACTGTTGCAAAAAAAAAAAAAGTAAAAAAAAAAAAAAGAAAAAAAAAGTTCTGCTGCTTCACAGCCTTTATAAGAAATTAGAAGCAGCAAAAGCAGCAAATGCAGTATTATAATTACAAATGGAACCAAGCAGATAACATTCAGATTCACATCTGTATTTTTCACACCCGTGAATCTGACGCAAGCCAGGCTCTAATTACAGGAGGACCTCCTTCCTCTCCTTCTGAAGAGGACTTTCACACAGCAGCTGGCAGGGTGATTCAGTCCCAGAGCTATTTCAGCTGAGTAACCCAGTGCAGGGTTTTCACATGGATGCTTCACGAATCATTTGTCCCCAGGGTGAATACACAGACTTATCAGGGGAGGGACAAGAGGGCACCTCTTACTCCCCTCTGCTCCTTTAGCAGAAAATTTCTACTTGCACAGAAAGGAGGCAGTCTGTGTGTCATAATATTTATGCAAAAATCTTATTAATGCAATAACACTGCACGTTCCTGCTTATGTCCTGTGCCTGAAGTGTGGCACAGTGTGTACCTGCAAGGCTTTGTGGGGTATCTTTAAGAACCTGGTTATGAAGGAAGAGGGAATCAATAGTTCAGCAGACTCAAGCAAATATGGACCTTTCCCTGTGAGCTGAACTGCAAATGGCCACAGAATCATGTAACGACTGAACGAGCTGGGTTGTGAGGGGCACCCCAAGGTCATTTGATCCAGCTGCTTGCTCAGAGCAGGGCTGCCTTTGAAGTCAGAACAGAGTCATCGTGACATGAATCACTTGCTGCAAAACGTGGCAAGGGGCTCGGTACTGGTGCATGCTGTGCTCTGACACAGGGCAAGAGATTCTCCCTAGCTCGGAGCCTAACGAAATGCAAAGAGCGTGAGGTAAGATTTACTCCAAGGTGATGTGGGGATTACAGGAGCTGTAAGGCCCCCCTGCAGGGTGGGGGCATGCTATATGTCTCATGATAGCAGAGAGTCTACACCTCTGCAGAGAGCCCTCCTCCTTCCCACCTGTGCCACTGAGGTATCCAGCTCCCTCAGCTGATACAAATACAGCTCAGATACAAATACAGAGTCAAAACGCATATAGGACATTTTAAAGGTAACTTGTTTTCTGTTGTGTTGTTGGAGGGAAACAAACAAACAAACAAAATAATCCTCAATGTTTCCTCTACTGTTTTGCACCCACTCAGACGATGCCATTATAAAAATAAAATAAAAGAATAGAATAGAATAAAAACAAATAGTTTACTTGTGCCACGTGAAGCAATGTTGTGCTGGTTCCAGGCACTGGCATACACCAGTTCCACTCACCCACCAGCAGACCCATGGTGCTCTTTCCATTTTATCCTGGATGCAGAATGTCCAATTCAGTATTTTCATGCACACTGATACATTTTTTTTTCCATGCACAGTTTAGCCACACATTTTTAGTTTAGAAGCCCTTTAAGTATCTGATCATAGGATGTCAAGGACATTTGACTTAAGAAGTGGAGGAAACTAGAAACCACACAAATGCTATGAATAGAAGCTAGGGAAAGAGATGGCTCATTTATGAACTCGGTCAAAGTGGATGCATATGTTACTTTATTTAGGCTCATATCAGAGAAAGAAACCCATGTAATCTTTACATCTTTACTTATATTAAAGTACTAACCCTTCTCGTTTCATGGCGTATTTCTATTTTTATACTACTGAAATCATCAGCTACGAGTTTCCTTGTAAATTGCTTCCTGGCCCCAGAAAACCTTATACTGACAGGACTACAATATCAAACCTATCTTCACTTTCTTAAACCATAATCATCAAATGAGGTATTATCAAGTATCAGTGGTACTCAGAAGTAACATATGAGCTTTCAAAAAAAGCTATGCTTCTAATGCCTGAATGACTCACATTTGCCACTAGAACAATACAAAGTCATTAAGGAAGGTCAGCCTTTAAAAATATTACTTGGAACCAAAGAAAACCGTATATCAGGTGTCATAAAGGCTCTTTCTAAAGTTGACGTTGCTAAAGTATAAACAGCACCAAGTGAGAGTCCGTACTCTATCTTTACTGAAGCCCAGGAGTGAAAACCCAGGGAGGGAAAATATTTTTGTGTGTTAGCAGTGGGAAGAATAATATTTTTTGTACATAATGATGTACGCAGACAGCCTTGTAATACACAGGCACATGTATGAATATATTAAACTAAGGTGTTATACTACCATAGGACTAGATTCTGCAAATCCTACATTCATCCAATCCTTACTGTACTTGTAATCCAGCAGGAGTTTGCCTAGATGATACATGCATTGTCTTCGTTGAATGGCATTTACTGGCTGCTCACATGACTGTGTGAAGATGCAGTTTCACAATACATTGGCATCAGCAGCGAAGCCAGCTCATGAGGTTCTCAGCCACCACTCCCACTCCCTGCCGGCCACTGCTGCCCCCACGTCACTCTGTGCCACCCCTGAGCCATGCCTTTGTGACTGGTGGCAGGGTCATATGAGGACTTGGGTCACCAACCGATCTGGGTTATGAATAACCCCACCAAAAATACAAGGGATTATTTTTAACTTGGAACGTTTCAAAGATATGGTTTATGGTGTGATGCCACGGGCAGTTTTAGTGACACAGCTGGTGTGGTGGCAAGCTGAGACAATGGGATGGAAGCAGGAGGGGAGAGGCCGGAAATCCTCAAGCCAGCTTTGCTGCCATGCACAGTGGAATGAGGCCATATGGCAGAGTTTGAAAAATCTGGTCCTCTCTGCAGTTCCCTTTGGCATTCTTATTTGGGTGCTATAGGTTGAAGTTTGGGGTACTTACGCCATGATGCCCGAGAGATGAAACATTTCAGCTGTTATATATGACAAGTAACTGTACAGGAAGACAAAGAGTGGCTCAATCACTCGGATTTTATGGGTGAAACGGGTGGTAAAGGCTGCTACAAATCCCAAAAGGATTCCAATCAATACTCCACCGATCCCCACTATAAAGAAGTTAGCAATTCCAGCGAATACATCAATAACCTTAATTGTGCGCATCTGGCAGAAAGACTTGAACAAATTGTACAGGACCTATGAGAAAAAGAAAAAAGCACATCATGTTTCTGAATTCTTCTTAATTTCCTTTTGTGTTATCATGCTCCTCTGATTCAATGCTGGACTTTGTATTTCTCTATCTATCTTGAACACACTTTTGAGATATGCTGCTGTTTACTTCTGACATATTACTTGTCCTCCACAAATATCAGGGAGATATACAAAGAAGGGTAAATATAATTATTCCCATTTTTGCAAATGGAGACAAAAGACTGCAATGTCTCAACTGACATCATTCTGCAGGCCAGGAGCATAGTCATGATTGGACTCCTTACCAGGCTGATTCAAAGACCTGTCCAAAGCTCCACCTAAATTTTCTTTAAACTCATTCATTTGCAGATCTTCTAATTTCCCCTCAAATGGCTATTTCAGATTTTCCCCAGAAGCAAAGAAATAAAAAAGGAGAAGGAAAAAATACAGCTTCATAATTGGTGAAAATTCATGTTATTTTCAACCGCGTTTGAGCTACATAGGACACCAAGAGCTGCAGCACTGAATTAGACCATAGATCTGTCTGGCATGGGGGAGATGGACTGTGACCACCCCAAAGATTACAAGAAACATAGCATATCCATGAAGTGGTCTTTCTCTTCTAACTGTTAGGAATCCAATGATTTAAAGACTTTTCAAATTTGAGATTATTTCTAGATATTTGGATTTAATTTCCATTAGAACACCTCTTAACATGTTATTTGCCCAGTTTCGTTTTCAAAGTTTTTACAACAGTCCTCCTAAACAAATGAGGTCAATGAGATTTTTATATTTTCTTGGCCAGAAATCTTTTTTGTTCTACGCAGGAAACAGAATGATATAAAGTCCAAATTTCTCTAACATTCAGTATGCTAATTACTACTTAAAAGACAACAACGGAATCAGTCACTCCTAAAGAAATATTAAACGGTCTCCCCTCTTGCAGAATCATTGTATGTGTGCTCCCAGCCATGCGATACCATGATGGCTATGTGGTCTCCTTGTCCAGCCCAAAGCTTGGTCCTACTCCTATTACAGAATGCATCTAAGCCAGAAGTGTAAACTGGGGTCACAGTTTAAGCCACCTTGGTCATAACAAACACCAGGCCAGGCAGCTTGGACAGTTTATAGGAGTTAAACCTCTGCTTTCTTTCTGGGCTTCTTAGTAGACCAGACAGGTTTCTCTATCAGAAATGCTATTTGAGAGAACAATGTTTTATCAGTACTTGCATTGTGCCAACAATGTAGGTATTTGAATACTGGGAGGGATTTGTCACCTTTGCAGTCTTGTTCTCTCTCACATGACAGAAAGAAAGTTGTACAGCTCTTCTTGGCCAAAATTTGAGAGGTCTTACACAGGTAAAAGTCCTCACTAAAGACTAATGCGAAGACATGGGCTATTAGGGGTCCTTTAGGCTAAGTGAAAGGAAAGAACTGAAAAAGAAAAGAAAAAAATATATATTCCAGTGCAAGCATGAAAAAAAAGAAGGTTAAATCAAACATAGCAGGGTCACCGGTAATTTCTGATTTTCATTACAAAGCAACAAAAAGGGCAAGAGCAGGAGCACAAACTGTTCATTTCCTAAGAACAATACCCTCACGATGAGTCCACATGGGAAGAAGTGTCATTTTTCACCTCGGCAAACCCATTCACCTTGCTGCTCTGAGGCAGACTACCAGCCTTTTTTTGCCCTGTTCCTTGCTACTGTGTCCCGTGCAGGACAGGAAAGTAATGGCATATGCTCCTGTAATTTTCAACCTGTTTTGATTTGTGGACCTTATGAATTTCCATGGAGAAAAGCATAACAGAATCAAGCCTCCTGACAATAGCTGTGCCTTTATTTTTCACCCAAAAAAAAAAAAAAAAAAGACCCTCCAGTCCACAGACTCCCAGGGCTCTCCAAATCACAGGCTGAAGAAAAAATACTGCTGTTTTGTGTCAAGCAAGGAGAGGAGTTTCCTTAAGCCATTTCTTGGTATTTGTGACTTGTGACCCAGGGTTGCGTTATTCTTCAAGACATTTACAGAATTTGACCTTGTAGAATAGTCCCTTCGTATGTATTATGGAAGATGACTATTTTCTTTAAGTGGTGTCAAATTGTTTTACATTTTCAAAACTATATAAATATATGTATATGTATGGCAAGTCTCTGAGGTAAGGCCACTGAGAGCCACTTGTAAAGAAGCATGTAATTGTGACCTCCTCATGCAACATCACCTCATCTTCACAGCAAAGTACTCACACTGCAAATCGAACGGAGCCTGGTTCCATCAGATATCCCTACAAATCTTGAGTCTGTTGCCAGAAGTTATTTGAAGGAAGAAAAGCAATGTTCATGGTTCAAAACCAGACTGCCGTGCTAGAAGCAGCAGCTAGCACTATGGAATGTCACGAATACAATTTCAATCTCGTCCTTGTTGTTCTTTATCTGCACTACTGTACATGAGATCATAATCAGGTTCAGTTCCCTTTTACTCTACAGGTAGTTCAGTTTTACAGCTCTCTTTAAGCTTTCAGGTGAGTTAAACAACAGCAACACTAGACACATTTTGCAATGCTTTTGGTATGAGAACCGGTTTTTTTCAAGTTCAAGATTTGCATTTACTCAACATCCTTTAGCTGAACTCGCTGAAGGTTGCAACAAATAATATCAGTCACCAATCTTTTCTTAATCACGTCTCCTTTCTTAATCATGTCTCAGAGCATCTCTGCTCCTCCTAGACGCTAATTGCTTATTTTCATCAGTTCTCAGTTATTAGTTTTTAATTCTGAAATTACTCTAAAGCACTCTAAAATAATGTTTTCAGTAGAGGCAGAATACAGAGTACTTCTGCAATGTTTTCTAACAAGGGAATAATATTATTGCAATGACACTAGCTCCGTCTCTGTGATTTTAAGCCCAGGACTGAAATTTGAACTGCTAACACTCTGCTTCATTTGTGATCTTGCCGTTTAGTATTATCATGGTAGTTGTCACTGACCCAGGAGGCCGGTAAAGCACCAACCCTGAATGAGAAGCACTACAGCTGACTGGCAAACATTGCCTTCAGCCAAATTCAAGCTCAGAAATCCCACCAGCAGGATAAATGGATCATCCAAATGCACAGGCCTATCATGAAACCTATTAGGAATGCAAGATCATCTGAGAAGCACAGCAGAGCTGAGATTCCTAACAAAAGAAAAGCTTTTATTAGGAACAGCCTGGCAGTGCAAGCAGGTTAGCAGGAAGAAGGGCTTAAAGTATTTAGAAAGCATGGTTACTGAAGTCACACTGTACTGCACTGCCTGTCTGTGTTGCCCCCGGGTTTTGTGGTACTTTTGTGGTTTAGTGGCTGGTGTCTGCAGGCAGGAATTGGGCAGTCCACACTGATGGCCAGCCCGACTTCAACATCCCTCCCACCCCACCCCCACATCCCACTGAAGGCACCCATGCTACCCTGACCACACTGCAGCAAGAACTACTCTGGCAGCACTTCCGTGGGGACAGGAGGCAAAGTCCACTAAGCACACCCCACAGAGAACTCATGCGATGGCCTAGGTCATGTTTTAAGTCTAAGCACATGATTGCAGGTGTGCAAAACCATAACAGGGAGCCATTAGCAGACCAGTGCTTAGCATGCGGAAACCACCTGGTCTGCTGCCAAGTACCACCTCCAAATAATAGCTGGGAAGTAAGACCAAACACACTCCAAATCCCTTTCACTCCCTCATGAATATATGTATGGCCAGTGCCATATGCTCAGTTGGCCCTACAGGCTCCTCAGAGTAGCTCCCCCCGTGCTGGGGTGTTTGGGAAGGCAGTGCGTGAGAAAGGACCCTAAAGAAGGCTATAATGATGTCTACAGGAAAGCTGCAAATCATGGTTATTTAATTGCCATGCCAGTGCCTATAAAAACGGTGCCTTGAAGTAATCTGCCATGTCACACACAAATACATCCGCCATCAGGATGCAGTGTTTTGCTAGCAAAACTGGATTAACTGCTGCTCCAGTGGAAAGGTGATTGATTTTGTGATTAGAAAAAGCAATTTCAGCTGGAAAAAAAGTCAAGAAGAAAAACCTTTATATTAACATAAAAGTAGCCCTTTTTCCCCTTAAATAATAATAATATGGAAAGAATTCCCTTGCATGAGTGGTCATTAAGAGTGAATAGCGACAAGACACAACCATGGCTAAACTGCCAAGTTATTTGAAACATGGTATTTACACCCACTGTTTTCCACGACTGCTTTAGGTAACAGATTAGTCAGAACAGGTAGTTTCAGCTGTAAGCTAATGCAAAAAGTTAGGCTCTAAGGCAAGGCCATGCAAGGGGATGTGATTCAGCTGACTGGATAGCAGCAGAGTCAGGTAAAACATGAAGCCTAGGAGAACAAAACAGTATGGGCACACAAGAAACAATTGGTATCAAGGCTCAGATTAAATATTTGAGAAATGCATGTGTTAAGCAGATGAGGCAAAGTCCTAGAGAGGAAGAAAACCAAAGGACAGTTCTGCATGGAGTGGGACAGCAGATAAGATGCCAGTGACAGAGACAGGGATGGTGCAGACCCAATTCATGTACATTCATGATCCTTCTGGAATATAAAAAAAAAAAATATGGATTTCCATTGCTTAGAAAACAGAAAGTATGCCAGGACATAGTTAACATGGGCAGGGTTTCAAGTTAGGCATGACTAAATGGAAGTAATGTTCCAGACATGGTGTCATCAGGTACAAACGAGGGGCATTGGGGGTGTTAGCGGAATTTGCAGATTGCTGTCTTCAGGTCAGCACCACAAAGCCAGTTCAGCTAGTTAATGATTAGAAACGGCTACCTCCGGGTGGCTGTCCTATCTCATCTGTAGCCTGGGAGAAATGTATAGGTGGTCTCAGTGCAGTTCCAACTGGACAGGCACATGCAAATGCCTAGCATCAAGTGGATCCTGTGCCTGTGGTAGCTCAGTGACTGGCCCGTTCTCCCTGCGAACTTGCAGGGACACTCCACATTGGCCCTTTTCCCTCTCCCATCCAACGACATTTCCGCAGTTGAGGAAATCCTCCAGTTTAGGATTACGGAAGTAACAGAATTAAAAGATACAGAAACTAAAGAGGTCAGGTAGTAAAATCACTTGAGCAAATATGCTACCATTACGTGTTGCTCTGCTGTAGTTAGGCTATTATAGTTTCTAAACATAAAGTTTAGAGAATTACATAAATGCATTAGCACTTACTGACTTCCCTGTTTTAGCAAACAGCAATAACCACACACATACAAGGAGATATAACACAGTGACATGCAAACAATCATTTATCATTTTTATCAACTCATCATTTATCAAGTAACTTACCACAGTTATAGCATCGTTCAGCAATGACTCTCCAAACACCAGGATGTAAAGCTGCTCATTGACATGAATATTTTCAAAAACAGCTAGCACTGCCACAGGATCCACAGCTGAAATGAGGCTGCCAAAGAGCAAATTCTGCAGCAATGTGATATCAGTCAAACCAAATGCACTGATTTGGCAAATTCCATAAAGTGAAATCCCAATGCCAATGGCATTCCAGAGTGTGCCTACCACGGCATACCAGAATATAGTACCGAAGTTCTCAAAGAAAAGACGAGTTGGCATAAAATATCCAGCGTCGAGTACAATCGGTGGTAAAAGATATAAGAAGAAAACATCACTGCTCATTACAGGTGGGGACTTCTCCTCCGCTCCAAAAATAATGCCACCAAGAAGCAATCCAACCAGAATAAGGAGGCAGCTTTCAGGTACTATTGAGGGCAACTTGTGGTAAAGATGAAAGCCTTCAAAGGAAATTCAAACACAAGAAAGTGAAATAATTGTTTGCACAGAATCCAAGACTATTCTGGATTCTGTTATCTTAGTCTCTATAGTAAACAAACAGCAATTGCAGGGCAAGTACATTTTCATTGCAAAGACTGAAATGGACCACTACAACAGGTGAATGTAAATTTGTGAGCTACAGCAGTTAATTCAGTTAATTTGGTGGAGAATCAATTTAATAGCTAGATTTTCAAGCTAACAGAACAACTATTGCCCTGTTTGTGAAACTGTTTTTTTTTGTTTGTTTGTTTGTTTTTTACATAAAGTGGAATACCCCAGAAATATGATCCAAAGACTTTTACAGGGCAAATTACATCTGAGAGAAAAAAAAAATCAAAGTAACCACACCTTCCTCCATGCACAGCTTCACAAAGTAGCTTAAGAAACACACTCATTTTATTTTTAGGTGTGTTTTAGGGTCTCAAAGTTAGGGGAACTAGCACATTTGACCTGCATTCACTCACCCACGGTCACTTCATTAGAGACCATGAGGAGCACTCCAAGACACATTCTTTTAATTTTAGTGGAGCCTTCAAATTAATTTCACACACACAAAAAAAACCCATGTGTTTTTCATGAAGTAACAATAAATTGCAACCTGTACTATTATACTCATTCTTCTCTGTTATATGAATTATGGTAGTGTCAAGAGTCTCTCATAAGCAGACTGTGCAGAGTACTGAAACAAAAAAAAAAAAAAAAAGAATTAAAAAATTCTGAATGACGACTTAAAGACTGACTGTTCCATAGCTCACTAAAATTCTCAAAGCCAAATAGTTTTGATTTAAAGATTCTGATTACTTTTAGAAGTTGATTACTGTAGAGGTGATTTTTTTATTTATTTGTGTGTGTGTGTGTGTGTGTGTGTGTGTGTGTGTGATGAATGGGAGATGTTCCAAAGGAACTTACTTTGGCCAATCTAATGGAATGGCCAACTGTATGCACCAAGGTCACATTCCAGGTCCTGGCGATACCAATCTTTTCCAGGCTCCTCCTTATCTATATTTGGCCCACATAATTATATAGAAAACTATCCACACCCACAAGATCCTACAATTCTTGCCTAACTAAAAAGCATTTAAATTATTTTAAATGAGAGCTGCACGGAAACACTGGGTGTGGTAATAACGGGCATCTATTTCAGTAAAACTATTTCAGTAAAAATCACACCTGTAGTCGAAACAGTTAAACTAGTGCAAACTTGGAATACTTCACATCTAGTTTACCAGTTCCAGGTTTCTGTATCTTGTGACACTGATTTTGTTAATTCCCCTCTCATCATAGATTTTTTCCAGGTTAAAAAAAAAAAAAAAAAAAAAAAGCCTGAGTTTATAGTTAGGAAAAACAAATGGTTAAGAAGGACTAAGGGGGGAGCTGTTTTAATCTACAGAATTTTACTTACATATTCAATAACTGTTAAAGCTACTTTTAAAAATGAGCAACTCAAACTTCTTTTTTTTTTTTTTTTTTTTTCCTCTCTGGATGAATACAGTTTTTAAAAATTAGAAACACAGCCTATGTGATGTGTCAGAAGGACTGCCAAATTCACATTGTTCCTCGAAACAGGAATCACCAATATCCAATCTATTGCATGGGCAGAATAGGTAATGACCCTGGAGACACAAGAATTGCCTTCTGGACACTTGACTCTTCACCTTTCAGCTACTTCCACTTAAACATTTTATGGTTTGCCTTAGTTTCTGCAGTGGCAGGATGCCAAAATTTCTATTGCAGTGATTGAAGTTTCTCCTGGCTAAGTAGGTTTTGCTAGAAGAAAAGTTTTTAAAAGTCTTCTAAAAGTATCTTCAATAATTTTCTAAATAAAAATTGAAAAGAAGAGAATTTGTATAAATACTGCTTTCAGTGAAAAACAAACAAACAAAAAACTCCCAGCCACTTCTAACACAAAGGCAATGAAATGTCTATTATGAATATAACTTTTTTTTTTTTTTTCCTTTACAAGTCACTGTTTGGAAAGCTCATGTCTTCTCAGAGCTTTTGGGACTTTACCTCATCCTTGAAGATAACATAAGGGCTCCTTATGTTTACTATATTTAACTATGTTAAATGTGCTTTTTATCCATGTAAGCCACATCAAAACTCCTAAAAGACTACCTGCCTCTGTGAAAGGCATTCACAGGTGATCTCAGGAACAAGCTGTGGTTCCCCACTTACGGACAGATAGCCAGGAGATGGCATCCAGTGCACACCAACTCAGGCACAGCTGTCCGGCAGGATGAGGGACATCTTCCCTGCTCTGACAGATCCACAGCCATGTTGCCCGCAGTGTCCTGGGAGCAGATCCCCAGCAGCACATGACTATTTGGCCCTTTATGCTGAACCCAGGACCATAGCTACTTTCTCCTCCTCTGACCCTGCTTGTTTTTGGACTCCTGACTATGCAGTGGAAGCATGGAAGATGTTTGCCCTCAGGCCATTGGGCATTGCCTAAAGTGCAAGTTCAATATTCTTCAAAATGGAAGTCCTTAGAGCCCTGGTTTCCCAATTCTTGGGTGAAATCCAATGCTTTCTGATGCTGAAAATGCTATTGAGACATGTACTTATGATTATGTGTGAGTTTTCCAAGGGCACTCTGAGTTCAGGTGCTGAACAACCTTTTTTCAGGAAAGAAGTGTTGGAAGGATATCAGCTCGGTTCCCAGAAGCAGCACTTCTAATCATGTATTTGTGATTAAACGTAGTAATGGGAATCTGGATGAGTTAGAGAACATTCTGTAAGTTTAGAGGCATAGGAATTCAGCAAAACTGGGAAGTAAGCAGACGAGACTCACTGCTTAGGCACCACAGCATGCTTGGGGTGCACTGGATACCACCTAAAGCACCGGTGGAGTCCATCGGCATGTTAGTAACATACCTCATTTGTGGTATCACCACGCAAGATAATAAATAACTAGAAGTAGCCAGAAATTAGCAATTCTGTTCAAGGCAAGTTCTTACATTTCAAAATGTGCTCTTGTTTTATCTTGGAATATACACAGACTGTTCCTAACTTCTTTGTGAAAATGTACTTCATCAAAACTTAAGTTCTGCCTGACAACTTCAAGTTTTCCTTTCTCATGCTATGTTTTGTGCTCTCTCTAAACCTAGTCTGCAGTGACAGGATCTGAAAAACCTTTCAGATCTGTAACAATAAGCACATCTTGGAAACTTTCTGCTTCGATGAAACTGCTCTTCTGCAAAATCACATTTGTTCAAAAAGGCTCCAACTAGGCAACAAGCAGGTGCTGCGATACAGTTGTCTTTGGGATCCTACACACACCGCGAGAGCTGTTATTAAATTTGGCCATATCTTCTGAGCTCCTTGTAGCTGAGAAGAACTTAGGGCTCTGCTCATAAAGGTTTGCTGTTCAGCAGTGCCATGCGTAAGCGCTCAGTGCCTAGCCCCAGAAAGGAATTTGCGATGCCAGATTAAGTACCTAAGTTTCCTGGGCAGTGCGTGAGTCTCAAGGTGGCATGACACGGGTGAGATGCCTGTGCTGCCCAGCAGGAAATGCTGGAGAAAGGAATCTACGGGAGAGCAGCCTCTCTCACAGGCTCAGAGAGATGGGCTGAGAAACTCCTCTCCATCCCATTGAACTGAAATGGCCCAATCCTAGAAACACAGTAGGATGTGGCAGAGCCAACATTGCTGTGTCTCAGTGGTTAGAGAACTCTGCTGTCTGGGCTACCTATCAAAGAGGACACAAGCGAGTGCAAAATTAACATTGTGGGAATGTGGCTTAGGAGTGATGAGAGTCTGCGCTGGGCAGGTGTAGTGACCCGATGCAGTGGCTGGATAAGGGAGTGCAAAAGGAGCTCCGGCAGCAAGAACTGGATGTTCCTAATTCCTGTCCCGGAGTCAGGGCCCCTGCAGGTAGGTGTGGCGGAGCCAAGTGCTGCCACACCTAGGGCCTCCCTTGGATCCAGCCCTCATTGCTTAGTGCACACTCGTAACAGCAAGGATAACACCCTCAATTAGCCACATCGGTTTTCATTTGGTATAAATGAAAACATTTTTAAATTATAGGCATTTCTCCTCATTGCAGTCAGCTTGGGAAATAAAAGTAGCCAAGTCTCCCTTTTTTTTACTTTTTAGATGCCTATACACTAGCAAAATATCATGACAATTATAATGTACACAGTCCTGCAGAATCTATATATTATTGTGTGTATGTGTTTACATGTTTCAAATGGATTGCCTGTAATCTTTAATAAAACATAAACTTTTGTCATTAGTCTTAGATTATTCAAGAGTTCTTGCTGTATCTAGACTCAGAAGCCAGAGCAATTTTGCAGTACTTAATCGGCTGAGATTAGTTCTGTACCGAACTCTGTATTTTCTGGCTGTAACAGTTCATGATATGTTTGATAGGATCATATTTGAACTACAACCTGATTCTGCAAATGCCTAATTACATACTCAAGGCTAAACAAGCATATTTGATGAATTAAGATACATGCAACCTTAACGGATGCAGCATATAATAAATCTGCGGAAAGTAATGAAGCTACAGCAAGTTACTGGGGTAGGGGATCGGGCCTCCAATTTCAACACTAACTGGGTCCTGGAGGTAAGCACAAATTTTTGGTTTTTCAGAATTTCAATTACCTGTCTTGCAATACGTAAATAACATGACACGGTCCATTTAAATGCCACAGGCAGAAGTCAAAGTTTTAAGTTGTATCAAACTGTTTCGTCAAACTATGATTGGAGCTTTTACTGAAATCTGTGCTGCCAGGTCTGGCTTCTGATTTAAATAACCAGAGTATGAGTACACCTTTTTATTTGGCTCCCCCAGCTTTATCCCTGACGTTAAGGCTATCTTCTTGTTAAGAAGACACAGAGTTTATCATTTATAGTTTTACTGATTTTTACATAGCTCTGTAGGACGCCTCTACCTGACATTCTTCACATTAGTATATTGCACTTATTCTTCTGCCCGGGCCATAGAAAGTTCATTAAAAACATGCTATATAAACCTCACAAAACAGTCAAACTATGCAATACAAATAATTTCCACATGAGGGAATAAGTGGCCTTTCTCACTCATTCGGCGCCGCATTTTTCATCTTTCACGGGACATGAGTGAACGGTGGGAAAGCGCAACGAGAAGGCTTCCTCATAAATATTTGCTTTCCATCGATCTGTTGTTCTGTTAGGAAGCTGTCATTATAGCCGGCGTTATTTTAAGAGAAAGCGCTCAAATGACAGCGGGGACGACCGAGGCAGGAAGGGGCTGAGTGAACTCCCGGCCCCGCTGCTTTCGGGGCCGGGGGGGCATCGCCCTTCTCCGCGACCCTTTTTCCAAGCCCGGTCCCTCCGGCTGTCACCACCGAGTCACGCCGGGATGTCCATGCCGCGGGAGCATCGCCAGCCCCGGGACCCCCGGGGAATGAGGAAAGGGGAAAAGGGAAAAAGGGATGGGGTAGTGGTGAGGGGGGTTGGTGGGGGGGGGGCTCACCGATCTTGGCGAGGGACGCCAGCAGGATCCAGAGGGTGATCTCGAAGGGGATCTGCACGTGGGGGTAGTCCAGGGTGAAGACGTGCAGCCGCGTCTCCTCGGAGGCGGTGCCGCCGGGGCTCGGCGGGGTGCCGGCGCCCATCACCGTGCCGTCGGGCGCCGGGCTCCCCGCGACCGCGCTCGCCTCCGCCGCCCCCGCCGCCGCCAGCACCGCCAGCACCGGCACCAGCCGCAGCAGCAGCCGCGGCCCGCAGCGGCTCGGGGGGTCTCCGGCCCCGCCGCCCCCTCCCAT
This sequence comes from Anser cygnoides, assembly GCF_040182565.1. Taxonomy (NCBI): domain Eukaryota; kingdom Metazoa; phylum Chordata; class Aves; order Anseriformes; family Anatidae; genus Anser; species Anser cygnoides. Next base: position 143,699,923 of record NC_089873.1, on the reverse strand, counting down.
GGCGCCCCCCGCCGCCCCGCTCCCGGCCCCGCCGCCGCTGCCCTACGGCCCCGCCGCCGCCACCATCCCGCCGCCGGCACCTGCCGCCGCCGCCGCCCCGCCGGCTCCGCCTCCTGCCGGGCACTGGGCGAGCCCCGGCACCCGGCCCCGCTCCCCCCCGCGCCGCCCCCTGCGCGCCGGCGGGCCCCGCACGGGGGGAACGACAGGCGGGGAGCCGGGGGTAGGGGGGCGACGCGCTGTAGGCACCTGTGGGTGCGCGCCTAGGTCGGTGTGCGTGCACCTCCACGCACACCAGCGAGTGTATTTTAGCCGTACGTGCGTAGAAGTCGCTCTGTGTCAATGTGCATCTCTATAAATACACGCACGTGTGAGCCCGTATGCCTATAGATCGCCGTTATCAACTACAGGAAAAGGGCTTCTGCCAAACACATCAGGGGAGACATTCTGTTCCGGCAAATTAAGAGTTAAATTCCGTTAATTTGGAGTTAAAAGAACGTTCTCTGTATAAATGTACCTGTATAAATGTATACATATATACACGTGCACCTACGTGTATACATATATACATTCTATATAATATATAACATATATAACATATAATGTATAACATATTATATATATGAACATACAAGTTATCTGCATGTTGCCCCATCAGACATATGGCAACATGCAGTATAACTATGTTTATGCATATACGCATATATGTATGTGCATAAATACATACATATATATATATACATGTGTGTATTTATTGCCATTATCAAATGCAGGAAAGGGGCTTCTGCTAAATGCATAAGAGAAGACATTCTGTTCCTGCAAATTAAGAGTTAAATTCTGTTAATTTAGAGTTAGAAGAACATACTCTGTATAAATATGTATATGTGTAGGTACATATATACCTATATACATTTTATATAGTATATAGCAATATAATACATGAGGTACGTATATACGTATATACATTCTATATTGTATATAACATATACTATATATGAATGTATGTTATCTTCATGTTGCCCCCATTAGACATTTGACAACACGCAGTATAAATGTGTTTACACATATATATACATATGTGTATAAATACATATATATATATATATACGTGTGTGTTGTCGATACTGAACACGTCACTGGCAAAATGCTGTTCCTGCAGAAGGCACTGGAAATGTGTCACACGTTTCAGCAAGGCTGGTATTCCTTCGCCTAATGCTGAGCACCAGCTTTCCATTTTTCCTGCAACAATAGAATCACGGTCGTGGTTTACTCACAACTTCAGCACTTATGAGTAATATGGTATTCCAAAGCTCAAACTAATAAAATCTTTATGGCATGCCACTCTGCACACCTTTATGGAAAAGCATATCTTTCTTGACCTCAAATAAACCAAAAGCCAGCAGTGAGACATTTCTTTTTGTTCCCCAAATGGCTAAAAGTAGCCAGTGGCTGTTGTTTCTATAGGGAGTTAAAGCTAAAGCTCTGAATCAATTAGCTGAGTATCTGTAGCTGTCATTTACCCCATAACCTGAAAACAGGTCACTACACCTATGACTTTAATGACAAATTCTTAAACATGATGCCAATTAAAATTTTTTCTTCGGTTTATGTACAAGGCAGCGAGGAGAACACATCTGAAGTTCTAACCAGGATACACACTATCTAGTCCTCTAGCTGCATGGGGTATCTTCACAAGCGGTTTTCTTTGTTATATTATATTCCTTGAAATGAGGGAAATGGATATTGCCAATTCTGAGGACATTTCCTTTATATAGAAAAAGAAAAAAGGAAGAAGGAAAAAAAGAAAGAAAGAAAAAATATATTTAGTTCTTGAATCTCCTGGACCCTGGCAGAAGACCACCCATAAGAAGTCAAGCCTCTGGGTGAAGGAGATGGCATTCTCTCTCACATGCAGATCAGACTGTAAATCATAACTTTAAAATAGCTGCTGTCCTAAGAACATTACAGAGCTCTCTAGTTATCTGACCTGTGCCTTCAGGATATTACGCTGGACAATAATGTCAATGAGAAAGCATTGGCAAGAGCAAGCTGACAGTGTAATTGTGAGTGTAATCATTCAAATATTCTCCCATCCACCCTTTTGTCTAAAATCACTTCATATTTCCCCTCTGAACACTAGGCTGAGCATTTTCAATTTGCCACAAGAGGGGAAAGAAGGAGCCATTGGGTGGGAAAGTGCTGAAGCACACAGAGCTGATGGAAGAGCCCTTCTCCTGGAAAATGTTCTTCATTGCTGCTGTCACAGGCAGTGAGGGATGACAGAGACTGGCTGCTGTGTGCCAGCAGAGGCAGGGCAGTGTTTTGGTTCCTTTAGTCACAGTTTATCCCAGACTCAGGAATATGGGCACTTTCCCAGGGCACCGACCACGTTTGCCAACACTTGTCCCCTCTCCAAAATCAAAAGGGCACACAACACAGGAATCTTTCTAGCTCTGACACTGGTGTGGGTACCAGACTATTTTATTATTATTATATTATTACTATTAATAATAAAAATATCATGAAAATGAGAAGCTGGTAAATGGGAAGAAAAATCAAGCAAGGGAAAGACATCATTAATCCTGACACTGGTGACTTACATTGCAGTAGTAAGAAGGGAAATTGTAAATACATTGACACAGACCTCAAAAGACAGGGACAGTGAAGAAAACTGGGGTGGAGAGCGATTACTAGAGTTGCTACTGTTTACTGTTACACCAAAATAAATGATCTATTTTGCAGATAAATTGTGCAGATGAGGATATCTGACACTGGGATGGGGATTGCCTCTACTGCATAACATGGTACAGCAGGGAATATTTGACTTTGGAGCTTGTCGAAATGGATGCAGTGAAGCCCAGTATAGTGCAAGATGCTGAGGATTTTGCGGAGTTTCAGCATTTGCAGCACATGCTTTTTTCATTGCCACCAGCCTGAAGCTCGGTTCCCTGTCAGGTCCCATAGATGCTGAAGGGCTTTACCACCAATGAACGATCTTTAAATCAGGGCACAGGTCTGCCTGAGAGAGCAGGGTGGGGTATAGTGTTCCTTTTATCTCTGCTTCACCCTGGTCATATGAGACAGCAGCATCAGTGTGGGGCGTGCGGCTTCACACCCCTCCACCACCACTTGTGCTGTGCCCAGCCAGGCAGCTCCTCCTGGGAGCAATGACTGGGGACATCACTGCATGGGGAACAATGTCCCCGAGGCTCAAAGCAGCCCGGGGAGGGCAGGAGCAGGCCCCCTTGGCCAGGGAGAGCGGCAGAGGAGATGTGAAGGTGTGTCCCCGGCGCCGCGGTGTCTCGTCATGGCTCTGCCCCTGACAGCTCAATGCATCCGCTCCTGCTCCAGAACAATTTTGTGTCGGGTCGCTCCGCACCATTTCAGGGATAGCACAAAGAGAAAACACGTAATGCTGCCCTCGCCTGCCTGCAGCTGAGCCACGCTGTATCCCACAGTACACCCACCAATGCTTCATTGCACACGTCGGGCTGTGCCATCTGTGCCCGTGTGTACTTTCATCTCTAATTCTACTCACGGGCATTGTGTGTTTCAGCAGATACGGTGCTAACAGCATTTCACGTGACAAAGGGCAAGCTATTTTATACATCGAGACAGTAACTCAGATAATTCACTCTGTTTACCTTGCGGTCCATATATTGATTACTACTATAAATTACCACCAGAGCAAGGAGCTGCTCGGGCTCCTTACTCAATGTGCTGTTTGGGAAAGAGGTCTTGGGGGTCACACCCCACAGGTTTGCAACAGTTCAGGTAGCTCATACGGGTGCTTCGAACCGGTCTGGATTATGAGAGTTTGGTTTTACTTTTGCTGCATGCAGTTGGTGTTGGGACTTTTTCATTGTAGATACGGCTTTGAGTTATAGGGTTGTACGTCATCTGTTAATATTAATCCGGCTTTATCTATATGGTAGGAAAAGGCCTATCTTTATTGCCACTGTCAAAACTGCTTTCACAATGAAAAGAAAATAAAGACTATTTGATAAATTGAGATTTTTCACCTTATCATAAACTTGACTCCATTTTTAGGGACTTCCTAAAATCACACTGTCTGTAATCATATCTCCATACTTATTTTCTGATCTTTCTTTGGTATCAAGGAAACATTTCTGGAAAATACTACTTTGACTATTTCAACAAGTGTTTCTCCTAGGAACTACATTATAGGTGCTCTCCAAGTGTGTTCAAAAAGTTAAAATGACTGTGGGGAAATCATAAATATATTAATAAATATTTGTCCTTAATTTTCATTGCTGTTTTAATTTGACAGACATTTTCAGCTGATTGAAAATATTAAAAGAAAAAAAAAAAAAGACATTCTGCTGTTGACATTATTTGGACAAAAATATTAAAATGAACTATGTACAAAGGAACTTTGAGGTTGCTTCCTACTAAGATTTCTCTGACAGTACACATAACCATATTATAAATCCATGTTCCTGGTTCAGAAGAAAGGTGTACATTTCATCCTTCTTAGCCATTTCTCTAAAAGAGATAGAAAGATTTTCTCCAATTTTCCCCAAAATATAGTACAAGAGGTTTAAACATTTTTCTAAAATGCATTAGTGTGTTACTAAAATAGATTTGTAAAAATTGACAGTATTAGCATGAGAACAAAGAAAGAGGTTTTTGGGTTACTTCAGGTATAAAGGGAGATTTTTTTGACACCTGCAGCTGCATGGGAACCACAGTATGTACAGAAAAGATGTGCCTGTGATACATGTAACTGAGATGTTCAGAGAGTTATGGGAAAACAAACACCAAAGAGGTGAGGGAGACTTTTTTACTTATTTAGAAATAGTTTCAATGGAAATCTGAGGATTATAAAACACAAACGTTTTTGACCGAGAGTTGTTTGCTTTGAGGAGGGGCATTGGCAACACATCTGCACAGTTATTATAGCAAACATTTCTTGAAATCTCTCTTCTTCTAGAGGTGAGACTCTTTTTATTATGGCTGCCCCATCAGGGCCTTGACCATGTAACTCTGTCTCTAAATCCATTAATTAGCAAAAGCATATCTCGGCTATCAAGTGATTTATTTTATGAAATCAATAGCCCATTGAGGGTGTGTTTTTCCACAGACTTTTCCAGGGCTGCTTGGCAACCATCCCCATAAACCAGGTCCACCAAGGTGCTGTGCTTTCCCCAGATAGTCACTTTAATGACAGCAGGTTGGATGTGTGGGTCTGAACTTTGGTAAGCCGCTTTAATGCCCTTACGGCATTAACAATTGTGTCTGCACAACCTCAAATTTAAAGAGGAAAAGATTGAGAAAGGGCACGGGTGCCAGCGGCTGCCTAATTTGCCAGAGGCTGGGGAGTGAAAGCACTAGCAGCCTATGTGGTTTCAGGCGGGGAGCATGCAGGAAGGAGCAGAGCTATCTTTTTTAATCTTCAAAAGCAGCCCGCAGCCAAGCTGAGTCTCCAGGGTCTCCTGGGGCTGCACTGCAAGCTGCAGTACCAGGGCTCCTTGCATGAAGCCCTGATCGAGCATCATACTGCATCCTTTGTGGGTTATGGGCAACCACCTCCCCAGGGGCAGAGCAAATCTGGTGTCAGGGCATTTACACCCCTCTGAACACCCTCCTAAAGACTTCTCCTAAGGCCTTCCCCAGCTGGCTTTTAGGTACTCATGGTTTCTGGCTGCCATGAGTAAGCACCTCTAGCAGGTTCAGCCAGGAAGCTCTGAGAGAGCACTTCATGCCTCATGCCAAATGGAGAGAGTTTTGCAGTGCTGCAGGGCATCAGAATTAAATGTCATTCCAAACAGGGGACCCACCATCAGCTATTGCAGGAGGGCTAAGTAATAGTGATGTTTCTAGCTCCAGAGGGACTCTTAAAACCCAAGAGGGATAATAACCTGTGAAGTAATTTTTTTCCAGTTCTTTGAAAGAAAAGTGTACTCATTCTGTTCATGATAACACAGGCAAAATTGAGATGACCTGTGCAGAGATTTGTACGGTTTTTCATTTCTTTCATTACTTGTGTTCTAGGTGACCTTGGTATCACTGGAAAATTACGTTGTTGGGCACACTTGCTGGAAACCCAAAACCAGAGATGACAGGCTGGTCTCCATCCCTAAGGGATTAGAACAATTTCATTGTTTAATAGCTAAACAACAGGTTTAATGTTTAAACTGTAAATTCCCTCTTTAGCTCATTCTGCAACAGGACACTTGGTCATTGAATGATTTCTGAGGCTGTGTCCCCACGCTGGGTGTCAAAAATAGGCACTTTTCTCGAGCCTAGTACCTGTCACTGCCATGAGTACAGAAGTACTGGTTTAAATGTTAAACTTCTTGGAGAAAAAAAAAATGACAATGAAAGTGCCTCCAGTTTCAGTCATACGATGGCATCATAACCAACAGCGAGAGTTTTTCTTGGAAAGCAGAATTTGATACAGCTTTAAATATGTATTTTTAATGTTTTCCTGTGAGTTCGAGTGTTGGATTTGGTGACTGAGGAGATTCTTCCTTGAGTACTTATAGCTTACATTTATAACTCTGGCAACCTTTAAAGCATAGAGGCCAATCTCTGTTTGCACAGGGCAAGGTGAAGGTTGACTCTATCCTAGAGTCTGAGGAAGACATCTGCTAAGCTGCATTTCCTACTTGCTTTTTGCCACCAGGTTGATGGCCCAAGCGTGTGAATTAATGCTTCTTTCAAAAATGCAGAGTTGTTGTTTTGTTTTTTTTTTTTGTTTTTTGTTTTGTTTTTCACCTGAAGAAAAAATATTAGGGGAAAAAAAAAATTACCATGTTTATTAAGCAGTTCTGTAGCAAGCAAAACTATGTCCAAGGTGTGGTCTGTCCTGAATCAAATCAACTGTCTCCTTACTCCCAGACTCACCCATAACGACCATTTCCTCTGGCCCAGAAGCTTTCTTCTGTGTGCTGCCACCCAGCTCATAAGCACAGCCTAAAGTCTGTTTCCATCTCCACTGACATGAGCTGTTGTGTATAGGTTAAATTTAGGCCCTTGATAAGTATTTTTATTAGAAGCCTGAGATCTTCAGGAAGAGTTGAGAAACATCTACCAGAGTGCCTTACAGAACATCACACTGTAATCAGCTTTCCAGGGTCACTTTATACCTCAGCCTCTTTCTCAGGAAAAGCAGAAACCTATAGTAGATGATATTTTGTTTACAATATGCATAATTTTCTGTTGGGGTTCAGAAATATGCACATTTCAAGAGTTAACGAATTCTTACTTCTTTTTTCAGTGGCTTAAGTTTATGCCCTGTTTATCTCTCTCCAATTTTCTTCACTTCTTATTTCTTTTTACCCATTCTACTCATTGAAGTTAATTAGCCATTTCTTGCAACTCTCATGTCACTGTGTTTTCATTGCAGAGGGTTAATAAACTCTTGCAGAACCTTTAACTGTTGATCTCAGCTGATTGGTTTTATGACCAGCAGACAGCTGGTATGAGCATAGGTTTTCCACATGACTTGGTGGAAGTTTGGCTTTAAATTTTACACAGATTGTTATATGTGCCTTGCTTTCAAAAAATAAAAAATAAAAATTAGTCCAGTTTAGCACTGTTCCAAGGTCAAGTGGAAATTGCATTAGAATATTAGCTTTGTGTTGATGATCACCCAGGAACAGGAGGACACCTTAACAGACTGAATATGTTGAAGAGGTAGAGGGATAATACCATTAACACAATGAAGAAGAAATATCATGGAAAAGTCCACCCTGCACATTGCTGCATAAGGATGAAGTGTTTGGGCGAGAACATAGATGCTGGGACTGTGAGAGTTAAAATAAAGCCTTTGGTTTCACATCACTAAATGGTAGAAACACCGAACAATCAAAAAGCTGGCAAGCTCAGGGAAGGGACTAAGCAGCTAGGGGGAAGGCAGGGTCCTGCAGACGCAGTGGGGAGAGGCAGGAGGAAGTTCAGGAGCAGCAAGCTGTTCCACCAGTTTCTGCAAAGAAAACCATCCCCAACCTGCAGACCCGACTTTAGTGCTTTTGTCTGTGCCAGGTGTAACTGCATCAATACTTGGGCGTAAATTCGTCCTCAGACGAAAATACTCATGGTTTCAGTGATTAGAGATAGAGCTAGCAGCAGCCAAGCATCAAAATTTTCTTTCCTTTTTTTAATGTATAAAGAGCTTTTTCTTGAACTCTGAGATGACATGGTTGAAACCCATGCTTTCAAAAAAAATGTAAAGAAAAATGTAAAATATTATCATGATCAGAGTTTTCCAAATAAAAAATTAAAATATTAATAAAAATTAAAATAAATTAAATTAAATTAAATTAAATTAAAATAAAATAATAAAATAAAATAAAATAAAATAAAATAAAATAAAATAAAATAAAATAAAATAAAATAAAATAAAATAAAATAAAATAAAATAAAATAAAACAAAACAAAATAAAATAAAATATTAATAGGACAAGTTAGTAATATTATGAAACTTTTCAAAGAATTTTAATGACATTTGAGGGGGGAAAGGTATGCAGGAACTTTCAGGAATAGAAAATGCAGGCACATCATAAGAAAGCTTTCATATGAGTTGGAAATGTAGTTAACTAGTATTTGCTGGTTGTTGTAGGAATGAGCTGGGCATACTGGAACCATGAGGAAGATGTCAAACTTCTTTTGTATCAGAGAAATAACTTCAGTTAACTTCAGTGACATTTAATGAACCAGTGAAATGCAAAACATGTAACATAACACTGGAAAGATATGATGAAACTTTTTTTCAGAATAAGTTTTTGTCATGTCCTCAGTGGTCAAGATCTTTTGGTCATCATCAGTATCACCTGGGCTCTCATACCCTCTGTATCTACCTATACTCTGGGTGTGATCTTACAGGCATGCTAATTATAGTCAGGTATAGAACAAGTTCACTGCTTCTGCGTGATCTAGCAGCCAGACTTTTTTCATTTTACATATAGATATTTTACATAAATATATATATCTTTACAGTATGTGTGTAAAATTTTATCATATACATCCTCCATATAATTAGCTCTAATTGGCACTCCTACATTTTAAATGATTCCTCCCTTTCTTCATGAATGATGATATTGCAACTGGAATCTCGCGTTGTATTTTTAAACTATTTAGTTGTGTATAGACACTTAAATGTCAAAGTTCCTGACTTAATCCCAAGCATTTGCAAGGTAAAAAAAAAAAAAAAAAGCAGTAGGATTCGATCCCACAATTACATATGAGGATCAAAATGTGAGCATACCTTTTAATCAGAGAAAAGGCTGCGCAGGAAAAAAAAATAAAAAAAAATCTAACCATGGGCTGGAGTATAGACCTGGCCCGCTTCTAGTAAAAGTCAGTTGGAGAGTGAACTTAGAACAAAACCTAAAATACAGTAGCATGATCTTTCCCAGAGCGTAGTCTCAAAAGTATGAGCATCTAGAGAACAGGACAAGTACTTTGTCAGCTAAGACAGGATAATATTAGACTTCAGTATGAACAAATGTATTTTGGAAGAATTAGGGGTTTTTATATATAGCTTTTAAACTATGCTTATATATATAATTGTGTAAAGCGAAATACTGATTTCTTGTGGATCTCGAGTTTCCTGGCTGTCCTAAAGGTAACGGCATGTGCGTGATGAAATCCCTTGTGTTTTTAAGGAAATCTCAGTCATAGTCATTGTTTTAATAAGTAAAACAGGAGTGTGCAAAAGAATGGTGCCTTACAATGCTTACAACAAATAAATGCGCTCAGAGGAGCCATGTCAAGACAGTGTTACTTTATTGAGAAGGTTATGTCCATTTCCTTGTATTTGACCCTGGTTCTGACTGCTTTGTTGTGCAACAGTCTTTCTTGGAACATTACCTCATGGAAAAAAAGGTGGAGCAATTATGTTCATGGTCACTAATTATTGCCTTTTTTTTTTTAACTTCTCCTAACTGACATTCCATTTACAGCTCCTGAGGAAGGAATGTAATGCCAAAAAAAAAAAAAAAAAAAGCAAACAAACAAACAAACAAAAAAAACGGAATTAGTGAAATTTCTAATGGTAATTTTGGCAAAAGGGTTATTAACTGTTAATACACAAAGATAAATAAACCTAATTCTCCACTAGTTCTCCATTTTCAGGTAGCTTGGAAAATCCCATAAAAATGATAATAGCAGTTCCAAAGGGAGGAACAGAGGCTGCATATCTCTTCTGTGCAATCAACCTTGGCTTGCCTTGTGGGGAAGGAAATTTGTCACATAAGCAGTTTGCTTCTCATCTAGACAAGCACAGTGGTGCCAGTCCTGTAATGGTAGCAAAAACCATCCCACAGTGTTTGAAATAAACCAGAGCAGCTAGTGATCTGAAAAACCTCAGGGAGGAAAGTAAAATCAGTCTGACCTGTGTTTTCTATTGCAGAAGTTAAAACTTAAAATTTGAGCCCACATGAAGTCCAGCAGCAAGGGACTACAATTTTTGATCCTGCATGTGTTGCAGCCCTGGCAGAGGGATTCCCAGACTAGCTCAGGACAATTCACATGTTGACAGATAAGTTCCTAGGGCAAAATAGCTGGGCTTCTTAGATGGACATGAGCACAGGGCCCATAATACAGACGTTGATACAGCTGCTCTGGAACTTGCATTTTCAGAGGTAATTCAAGTATCTGTGTACAGGACACAACAGCAAGTATTAACATGCTTTTAACAACTACTTACATGTCCGGCCCTAGCATCACAGAAAATGTGTACAGATGCTGATTATGGAAAGACAAAAATCCATTAAAACCTCTTCAACTCATCGGGAAAACATAGTCATAATTTTATTTTCCATGTGGCTCACCTGTCTTTTAGCAATGGCATCTATGTCCCAGCTTGTCATCCTGGGCTCTATTTAGAGCTCCTGGAGAGCAGCAGGCTCTTCAAAAGGGTCTGCTTATTGCATCCCAGTACAGGCCCATAAAACACTGCCCCTAGATGCTAACTCTTACATCTGAGATTGAAAGGAGACCAGGGTTGACATGTCTGAAGCCAGATGTGGTGGACTTCAAATCATTATCTTTCCTGCTGCAGGTATTACAATCAAAGGCCAAGCTAAATAAGGTGCCTCTTCCCTCATTCTTCACTGCAAGTACCACTTTTTATAGCTTTTTTCCTACAGCATTGGGAAGAAATATGAGTTTTGGTCATTGCTAAGAGGAGATGTAGCTGTGTACTTTGCCCAAGTCCTCTCCAAGAGACTACTCACAAGAGGGGAAAAGAGCCACAGTTAAGGGGTTGGAACAGATGACCTCCAGAGGTCCCTTCCAACCTCAACCATCTGTGACTTAGTGATTAGAAGATATTTTATGTATCAGCTTTGCCGTGGTTGCTACTGTAGCTTTTAAGGAAGCCTTCTCTCATGGATTTAAACCTCAGGTTTGTCCCACCTGGAACTTTTCGAAACAGCATGAGCAGAGAGAAGCAAATTGCCAAAATCACAATGGTAAAAAATGGCAGGTTCAGATGCAGTTTTTGGAAAGAGGCATAATTGTTAGGGTTTAGAGCTGGCATTAAGCAGAGAAGCTGGCTTCTAACTCAGGAGGTCACTCAAACTCTGGTTTTGGACTGTCCAGTTTACTCTGAGAAATCATGCCCAAATGTTTCTGTGTGAAGCCAAAACCAGAAAGTATGTAAGTCTCCTCACTGTAAAAAATCAAGCAATTTACCCAACTAGCAATTATTGCAGGATAGAGATAATCTCTATGTTCAAAAAGGAGAAGAAGTTTGGGGCTGTTGGAAACTGGAAACCTTGCCTTGTTGAATCCAGTGGCAAATATACCAAATCCAAACATGATTTCGCCCTACATTACACTATTGCCAGTGTGGAGATTTTTGGTTATAGATAAGGACCAGCCAAGGTTTATTGCAAAGTTTATTTTGTAGGAAGTATGTAGCAGCAATTAAAGTTCCAAAACAGTTTTCACATACTAGTAATTTAAAGAAAAGTACATCTCTGAAGATGTAATTTTCCATTTTTAATCTTCATCCAAAGATATTCTTTAACTTTGAGCAAATTCCTGTCAAACAGTTTGAGTTATAATTGTATGAAAAAAGATACTTTTCCAGAAGTAAAAAAAGATGACTGTTGACTTTTTCCTTTCTTTTCTACAAGATAAGCCAGAAGAGCTGGCCTCTGAAGAATGGTATATAAGCAACCACTCAGGAACTTGTACATAAACATACTGAAAGAGTAAACTGGGGGAAAAATAACCAAACAAACAACCCACAACCAAAGAAAAAAACCCTAAATTATAAAGCCTAAATGCTGGGTAATAAGAATGAACAGTAGAAAAATGACAATATTTAAATTCCTTTTTAGTCTACCTAAACCTACCTAAAACATAGTTGAGGTAGCTACGTTAAAAGATGTGGTACTGGGGCTCAGCCTTAGCACAGAAATCAGAGTATGAGTGGTTTCAGCCTTCAGTGTAAGTTACAGCTATATAAAATATCATAAATGTTAATTTTGGAATCATGTCAAGCAGCCTAAAAAAATTTAAAAAGTATCCTATCTCAAGGTAAATTTAGCAGAAAATAACTATTCTTTATATAGAATGGTTCTAATATGCTATTCCAATATAGAATTAGTTTACTTAATGTATAAACTCTTCCAGGAATAGAGTCTTGGGGTATATTTATAGGAGTGAGTGGGTAACTGGAGAACTCTTACATGTAGAGGTCTTTGCAGGATGCTAAAAATATTGAGTCAAAGAAATCATTGATCCAAGCCACCATCTGGTTGTGTTTCCCATCCTGATTGCTCACCACAAAAAAAAAATAAATATTGTCAGACTTATGCAGAGCAAAAGATAAAGACATAATTCCCCAGGAGTCTGTAAAGGTCTTTGCCACGATGGTTAATTATATATGGAAGTTGCATCAATACTTCCTCGGTTCCTGACAGCACAAAGTCCTCCCTACATTTGCAGAAATTATTCTTTACAAGGCCTGAATGAAGATACCATAATGGATCGTCTTACTATTAAAGTGTCATTATCAATATGAATTTGTCTCTTGTGAGAAGGACATTTTAGGATCAGAGGGAGAGCACTGGTTCTGAAAAGTACACTAAAAATAAAACTTCTCAGGCTGCAGTAGAGGCACTAAGAAATTAAAATACCTGAACTGAGAAAACTCCCAGATTTTTGATCATTGTCAGAACTGCCAGAACACTGCGTATAGGGGGAAAATACAAAATCTGTATTACTGTAGTCCCTGGAAAAGCCAAACAGCATGGTTTCCAATTGTGTACTAGTCAGCATGGAAGCACAAAATAACTTTTGCAATACAAAAACTTGATCCTCCTCATTTATGTCTCTGTTTAACACTGAGTAGTTCTTAGCAAAGCCCATGACTAAAAAAATAAGCACGCAATACCCTGATTTCCACAAGCTAATTAGCTCTTAATGGAAGTTTTCTTACTAATTTCAACAACTTTAGTTTTACAGGATCAATTCTTGTATGCTTTGGTTTACTGAGACTACTCCCAACCTTGAAGTTAAGCATTAAGGTTCAGATCCTTGTGGGTATTTTTGTGTTTAATTATTTTCCTGGATCAGAACTAGCAGATAAAGACGTGTTCCAAATTCTTGGCCATAAGGGCATGACAGTTCCTAGACAATTCTCTCTGAAACAGGCTGCCGGCCAACTGGAAAGCTTCTTTGCCTCAAAACTTCAAGAATCCGGTGAGCTGGGCTGGCACAGTGAGCCGGTCACTAAATTCAGGTCACGTAACACATACAGTCATGGTGTTTTCTTTTTGGTGATGCAAACTACTGGAATGTAATATAACCCTTGAAAAAAAAAACACCCCTCCTAGTGTGTTAAGTCCTCTTTTATGCCAATAGCGAGGAGAGTTTTTAATTCCAAACTGAAAAGAAACTAATTGTCTAAAAATTGTTTTTAAAAGGTAACCATCCTGAGAAGGAGTATGACTTCAGGGTGTGTTGGGAAATATTCTTTTTCATGTGCAACTTGGCCACCATACCCCTTTACACCCTTTACTTTTGGCATTATTTAATCCTAGCACAAGTTTTAAATGTGTCACCTTTCCTTTCCTTTCCTTTTTTTTTTTTTTCTTTTCTTTTTTTCTCTTTAAATACATTGCTTAATTCCATCAACAGAGGTCACTGCCGCTCTTTTCCTCTTTGGTGAAAGCATGCCTTTTCCAGCAGATAAAGCAGGACAATTAACGCTCTCATCTGGCAGAGTTTTAGCTTACCCTTTAGAGACAGGTATGGGAAAATTTATACACAGTGTGAGGTTGAAAAAAAAACCAAATCAAAAATAATAATAAAGAGGAAAATGATGAAAGGAGTGAAAAAAAAGTTTCTTTTGAGCTTTGGAACTTAACATAATTAATGCAAACTTGATTTCAGTGATATTTTGAGCTTTGTCACTACATCTATCTTTCTCTTCATTACCTACGAACAAGACCTGCAAATCTGGTCTTGGCACTGGCTGTTATATCTGCTCTGCAGCTCTTGTTAGATCAGTATCACGCATTTTTGCACCAGGGAAGAATATAAGAGAAAAATTCCTGAAATTCAAATTGCTGTGGCTTGATTAACAAATTTGTCAGCAGTGACACCTTCACTTGGATCTATGTTTGCATAATTATGGAAATGATGAGGAAAGATTTGGGGATATTTATCATTAAGAGGAATTCAAGCCAAAGGGTCCCTTTGAGCCAGCCGTAATGTGAGCCTTGCAGTTTCCTATTGCTAAACCCATTACAGCAGATTGAGCCAAATACATCTGCAGACAGACTCCTTTAGAACTGAACAAAACAGAGGAGTTGTTCACAGTGAGACACTGATAAAAATATATTACCTTTTCTGTGTACAAGCAGAAATACCTTAGTTTTTTGAGCAGGAAAAGAAGATTCATCTCAAAGCTAAAGCAGTCATAATGCCTGGCTTTGAAAAGGTGCTTTTCGTTTAAATTCATTCATGTCAAAATTGCTTAAAGGATCGGGACATTGGATTTCCACTTCAGATGCAGACAGCTGTGTTTAGATGTTCACCGTTAAAATGTCTACATGTAGGGTAGGTGTCTGAGCTCCCACTGGAGCTGGTGGAGTCTAAATTACTTGTCAGATCACTGCAAGGCAGTTGTTCACATTTATTCAACTGATCTGAGCTGTTGGCTGCCTACAGACTCCATCCCCAGGGGTGCAGTCCAGCTGCCATAAAAGTGCCCCAAGGGGCCTCTCTGGCCTCCAGATGCTGATCCAGAGAGCAGAGGGCTCCTGTGTCTTCTGTGCCAAACCTAGCAGCTCCAATGACTTGAGGTACCTGTGTGTGACTTATTCCTGAGTGTCTTCATCACTATTTTACATGTGAGACAACCGAGGCATAGAAAGCTGAAGAGACGTGTCCTTGGTCTAACATCTGTGCCAAACACCTACAGCCTCCCTTCCTCACTGGTCCAAACTAGTCCAAAGGAGAAACAACTTCCAAGAGTTTCTGTTCCAGCTTCAAAGGAAAAAGTATATTTCCCACCATATATTCACTCCTTACAAGCCCCTTCAGTTTACCAATTTTTTCTCACTATGGAAAACATGCAGAATATATGTAGTTTTTGGAAAGGAACAACTGCAAATATACTGGGGAAAATTAGTGAAGAATTGCATCTTCTTTATGTTACATATATTTTATACATAGATCTTGAATATGACACAATTGTATGATGTTTTTTAGGATGCTGAGCGTTTGTAAACAGTAGGTCATATCTTCAGGCAGTGCATAAATTATGCCATTTCAGATTGATCCTCTTTTTTTCTTTTTTTTTCTTTTTTTTTTTTTTTTATTTCAGTAGGAAAAGCTGCAGGGACAGCTTCACCCTGTTCTTTTGTTCTTTTCTGTATGTTTCAGTAACATGGAACCTAAGGGAAGTAAAGGTAGACATAGCATCAGGGTCTCATGCTCGGTTCCTGGCACTGTTCCTGTATGACATGCACACACGGCTGATTGGCTTTGTGCAGATTTCTCCACCTTTCACAAGGGCTTTTAACATCAGCATAATTCTCAGGATGCCCTGCCTCTGGGCTATCTGTGGCTTGTGTGCACACAGCATCTGGAAGACACTGCTCCAGTGCAAGTGTTCTCAGTATTCATCATTGTGTAAAATTGAAGCTGAATATGTTTGGGCAGCTGACTTGTGTTTATAGTGTTTTGGTTTTGTTTTTTTTACTCACACAGTGCAAGCTTCTGTGATAGGAAGTTTACCCTTAATGAAAGGTATGAATAAAGCTAGCTAGAAGGCTAAAGGTTTTATTTCAAGATATCTTAAAAAAAATAAAAAATAAAATAAATGTTATTTTGACATCTGTGCCTAACTCACTGTTTTCGCTCCTTATCACTGCCAATAAAACAGCAAAGCAAGGAGCAAATGGCGTTAGGTCCAGTACCTACTAATGAATCTAATTTAGTACCTGACATACATGCCAGCAAAAAAAAACAAAAAACTTTTGACTTCAAACTTCTGTTATGATAATTTTGCATTTAGCAGAATAAGTGTCTGATGGGAAAGCATCGAACACTAAATGGGTCTAAACCCCACCTGTGTTTGCAAGTGAAAAGTGATGTTGTGAGTGAGTGCTATCTGTGCCCCAATTCACTGTGGCTGTTCTTGACAGGCATTTCTTTTTGCCTAGCTTCCTCCTGCAAGAAGAATGGTGGGAAAGAAGTCAGGGATAATGTTCAGTTTGATTGTCTCATTTCTTGTGATCAAAAAGTAGTAGAAAATGTAATTGTTCTGGGGGAAGGATGGACTAGGAATAAACAAGAACTATTAATAACTTGCGAAAATTCACACCTGTGAAACCAGAGCAGAAAAGAAAAAGGGGTTTCACTTGTGGTTAACATGAAGACAAATTCTCAAAAGGAAATAAATAAAACTTAGCTCAGTAGATTTCCAGTCCTCTAAACTGGTTCAGAATATTACTCATGTTACCTTACACCTTTCATTTTAAGGTGAGTTTGACAAAACAATAACATAATTGTCCTACCTAAAAAGCAAACAAAATATAAAGATAAGGTAATCTGTTTTTCCACTCTTAATGTTTGAGTTCTATCCATACACGTAGATAGAAAATTAGAAAAGGTAGCTCTGAAGAAAAGAAGATTAGAAATATTTTATATATTTTCTAGAGTCTCACACAGGTTTTTAAACAGTAGTTTCCATTCATATGTGACAATAAGAAGTGAGCTTCAGGGTCTGATGCTAGAGGAAAAACCCTGAAAATGTCAAGCCTCAAAACCCATGTAACAGCAAGAAAATAAGAATCCCTTCACAATTATTTTCATCTTCTGTTAGTTAAAAGCCAACTATTTTAGCAATAGCAATTTGTTTATTTCACTTGCAAATACCTCTCATGCTCTTTAAACTCTGTTTCTGACTATCTTACTCATAATATAAATAAAGATATCATTTTTGTGCTGAAAATGATCAGTTACTTCTCTGCTAGTCTCTCCAGCCTGAAACCTTAGCCTACTTTTCTGAATCTCATCTAACCTTCCTTAATTGCTCTAGACACACCCTAACTTACTTTTGTCTTTTAAGCTGGCCTGCTCACTAGATCCACATGCATAGCACTTTTCTGTCCATACCGTAAATCACTGCATCCAAAGATCCCATCAGGGCACTCTTTATTTTCCACCTATTACAGCTTTTCTTCTCCGTCCTTGATGAAAGCAGTCCCGCTCCTTTAGTTCCCAACTTTGCTATGAAGCAAATTATTCCACCTGTTTCAGCATTTCTTCAGTGATGTCCTCCCCTAGCATGACACCTGAACCACTTGTAAATCCTTTCACAGCATCTTTGTCAGTCCTGTTTGCTGGTGTCATTATGCAGCCAGCACTTTGCTTCCACAGGTGCTCTACAAAAAACGGTAGCCAGGATTACACAATTGCAGAAATTTCCAGCAGGCACCATTTCCCATGCGAGAAGGAGCACAGTGGTGTCTTCTTCCAGTGCACTCTGTTCAGAAATATTTCTGAAAATTGAGAGAGGTCACAGCTTGGGCACTCCTTGCCCTCTGCTGTCATGCCTTGATCGTCCACGCACCCCTTGCTGTTGTTTCTTTAATTGTAAGCTCTATACGGAACAGATTCTCCTTTTATTACAAGTTCCTACTTGCCTAGGATATTAGTTGAAGAGTAACAGCTGCAGCAAGAATAACAGGATCCAACAGCTAATTGTGCCATGTAATAAATATGAAAGTATTGTCAACTGCTTATAATGTACTATTGACCTTGGAAACTCTCTCCTTCTTTCTCTAATATTTTGTTCAACTGTTGTTGCTTTTGCTGTTATTTCCCCATTATCACTGTTCTTATTATTTTCTTCTTTTTCTAATTGATTAGCAAGTTCTGTTCAAGTGTGTCTTTTTACTTTATCTCTTCTGTACAAGGTACATTTTTTTCATTACTATTATCCCTTTGTCAAGCTCAGCTGTTCTGTACTATCCTCCTGCTCCAAGGAAAAAAGTTTTAACTCCCTCAGTCTCTGTTCTCTGGATTTTGAATACTGATACCTCACCTTCTGGGCATGAGTTTCTTGTGTCAGCTCACCTTAAATCAAAGCACAATTTAAATTCCTGAGTAAATAGAGCTGTACCAGTCTGAAAAGGGAGATCTTGGATTGAATTGACTTACCTTTGTAAATTTACCAGCACAAATTTCCTGGATGCGACCCAGGTTGGAGCTTAGGAATGCCCACACACAAGCACTTACAAGGCAGTAGTGGGTTTCAACTCATGCCCTAAACAAGTTTGGTTTTCTTTATGGACCAGGTCTGTGAGTCTATAGGCACAGAATAAGTTGCCTGTAATGAAATATTACTGTAGTTATTGTCATTTAAAACATAAGTAATCTGCTTCTTTGAAGACAATTCTTTTTTTTCACAAGTATGAAATGCCCGTGAAAAGAAATAAGCAGTGCAAGTTTATATACTAGAGCATATTTTATACATGCATCTGCAGCATGGTTTCTTGGCTAATGGCCAGCATGCCCATTAACAGTGACTAATGGCACAGAAAGAAATTTTCTTCCAGTCCTACTTTCTAATTGCTAGGAAAGCAAACCAAAAATAGACTTAACAAGTTTGGGGGACAGACTACAGAAGTAGGGACAGCTCTATTAACTGCTGGATGCTCTGTGGCTTCACACTCTCTGCAGTTCTGGCTCACTGGTTTCTTAAGAGGAAAGATTAGGAATGAACCAAAAGTGGGAGTTGTGACTCCACTTGTGCACTAGCTTTATTTGTATTTTAGAAAGACTTAATAATTTTTCTCCAGTTCTAATATAAATGGCCACTGCAAGCTGAATCCTTTGCTCCCTACTTACTATGTGTAGCTATATAAATACTCAACAGCTTTTATGGCATTTAATAGAGAATATGGTAGGCAGTTTTAAGCATTCCTTTCAAAAATACCCTGACAAAACTGCAATTTCATAATGCATGTCTAGTCCCTTTCCATATCACTCCAGTCATTCCATTAGTCTTCCTCATCTCACACAGAGTTTGTACCTGTCCGGTTCCCCCGGACAACCTATTCATTAAATCTTCTTAATAACGAAACGCTGAATTTGCAGCTCACAGTAATCCCTCTGTTTAATCTCTCTCCTAAGCCTCCCTTTGAAGACAAAACACTATCCCATCTTCACCCTCCTCTCAGGGTGCTACTTTCTGTTCATCGCTGTCTCCAAAGATTGCCTCCAGTCCACATTTCCCACCAGCTAGTTTTGGTGATCCCAATGGCTCCTGACTCTGCAATGCAGAAGCAGGTCCCAACCCTCTGTTCACCCCTTCCATGCATCTACAGTGTCTGTGTGGCCTAAGGACCCCTCACACAAGAACTGATTTTGCCCTCGGTTAAATTTCATATGGCAACTGGGTAGCTCATAGTGCAATTTAAGACCCGATTTTATATGATCACTCTTTTTTCTTAAAATAATATTTTCATTGAGATTTATTGTATGTGATATAACTTGCTACAGGATTGAGAGCTGGCACAGGGTTTTTGTTTAAAAACTATGTGGAGCACTTCTTTTGGTGGAGCTGAATTTATTTGTTGATTTTCAGGTACAGAACTGTATTTGATTGCTTGCTCACTGTCAGTACAAAAGCCAAAACCTATCCTTTCATAAAAGGAAGTTGAATAATTTCTCTGGCACAATGAGGAAAAGCAAACAGAACAGATTCAGAAATCTTTGTACAATTTCAATACAGATGATTTGTTATGACCTGCTAAATATAAAACTTCAAACCTGAGAAAAAGGGAGGAAAGTGATTTTATTTTTTTTCCTTTGGTGGTACATTCCTAATCTGTTAGTTTAGATGCTACCTGTCCTGAATAAGAAATCCATTGCAAGAAATGTGATGAAATCATAATTTACACCTCAGAGGTCTTCTGGACTAAGACATACAAGTGCTCATAACTGTAACATCCTCCCCCAAAACCAGAAGGGTGGCATTTTTATCACTGATTCTTACCTCTTTGATTCTTGCAGTGCCATTTACAGACCTCAAATTGGGCAGTTAAGTGAGCTTTGAGTGGAGGAGAGAAAGTGAAATATGAAGAAAGCATGACTGAACTTTGTGCATTTCTCAGCTGCAGAGTTGATTTTAGTACAGCTGCAAGGGTGGGTTTATGGACTTCTGGACTCAAATCATTCCTCTGGATAAAATCTACTCACCTAAAGTTTTCAGACACAGATGACGGTAATGATGCTTCTTCCATTTTGCAGAAAGAAGCTCTGTCACAGACACTAGGTGAATGGCATTTTTGGCTGGCATTTTAGACTTATCCAAAATGACCCAAGCTTCCATAGCTTCTTGCCTCCCATGTTCTTACCACTACGGATTTCCACTGCTGAGACTAGAGCATGGGTACACAGAGCCAGTTGGAAGGGAGCTCAGTAGGAGGGCTGGGCAGTCAGGGGATCCAGTGCATGTGCCTCTGGTTATTTTTGCTTTTTTAGTAAATGCTGCTCTGTGCAACATATAGAAAAACACCCTAAAAACCTGGTAGCACAACACAGAGCCCTTCTTTCCTGCTATCCAGCAGGATACAAAGTCAGGCTCTCTTTCACCTTTTGTTCCAGTCTCTTGCTTCCCGTCTGTAGTGCTGGTCCAGTTTCAGTGTGAAGAGTGGTCTAGCAGTTTGTGCACCCTATAGTGAGATGGGAGTGAGGGATGGAAGTTATTTGCTCCATGACTGAAGCCTCCTGCTTCAGCTATACAGCTATAATCGCAGGACTACTGTGCACATTCTTGCAGCCCCATGCTTGCAAATGAAACTGTTGAGCTTTGTGTTAGCCTTCCAATAGCACCCCTGGCTGAAGAGTCCTCTCTGGATTTGTAAGTACCAGGATGCCTCCTTTCTTCATCCAAAACAACTGTAGATGGGTGACAGGTGTCTCCATGCTGAAGTTGGTTGAAGTCACAGGAGCCATGAACCTTCACAGAAATTGACTTGAAGCACTTTTGCAAAGCCAAAACCTGAGATGCCATTCAAGTGCTGCAAATGTCCACTAAAGCATCCTTTTGATTTAAGTACCCTTTTAGGCATCTTCAATGACATTTAGGTGCCCTAAACATGCCTGTTTTTCACTCTTACCTGAAATATCTCAGCTAATCTGAGATCCAAAGCTCTAGGCAAATTGAAGTTACCAATTTGGGCACCCATGTCTTAACCATGTCCTTCAGTATTTCTTTCACCCAGATTTAAGTCATAATACAGCACATGGGAAGACAATATCAGCTCCCAGCTATACTACCGCCTGTGCCCAACTATTGTCATTTAAATCCATGTCCAAACCCCTACAAAGATCATGTTCCCCTCTTTCCTACAGTGTTTTGTTGAAAAGTAAACTTGATATAAACATATAAGAATTTGAGTCTTCTCTGAGCCACTAAGTACCTTGATACAGTGTTTGAAAGTGATACGAGAATGAGTGCACTGGTCCCAAAAGGAAATTTGTGGTTTGGTTCAAATAAGAGCTCTGTTATTTTCTCTGGAGCAGCGCGCAGAGGACCCTAGAGATGCGAACATCACTCTTCTCTGCTCCTCATATGTCTAATGGCCTTGCTGGTGCCATCATTTCTGTCTCTTCTTCTGACTCATACCCCTCAACTTCTCCCCCAGTGAATCGAGTCTTTGGCATTAGAGCTAGATTGTCTGCTCTGGTGAAACGATGCTGACTGATTGAATTTCCTCTTTGACCTGAGAAATTGGATGGGCAGACACGTCTGTCTAAGCGTGCCATTGGAATCAGCTCCTCCTGGCGGTGCTTTGCTTCGAGTGGCCGTAGTCGGGGCTGGGGTCTGAACCTTACTGGGATGCCAGCCTCAGAGTTGCTTCTGGGGTGATCTGAAGGAAAAAGACAAAGAATTCACGCGATGACGCAGAGAAAAGAGAAACACCATGATATTGGCAAGGACAATTGAAAGGTATTCAACACTATACAGCATTACGGTTTTAAAGCCTAAAATGGAATCATTTTAAATAATTACTATAGAATAAGAGAGCAGTCAAGAACTAAAAATAACCCTAGATCTTTATTTTCATACCAAAGCTGATGTTTAAGAGATGTTATAGATTTTGCCTCTACTCTGAAACCCCAGTGAAAGAGAACATTCAGATATCTTTCCACACCTCGCAAAGCAGCTCCTGCCTTCACAGGGCAAGATCGCTCCTTTATGTACCTTTCAACCAATATCACAAGTATATCTAGTGCCATAGTTGAAAATCATTGTAAAACCCACTAAGAAGATGACTCTAGCACCACTGAAAATCAAGATAACCAGTCACCTGTGGTTAACAACTGGGAAGAAAACAGTTTCACCCGAAACCAGGAGTTTGACTCTAGGGCGCTTTGATTACATTGGGTGTGTCAGACCTGCTCCTACCAGCTTGCAGTGCTCCAAGTACACAATTAAAATGTGACTGTGATAGGCCCTAACTCTTTTATTCTGTTGAGTTTACAAAACAGACTTTGTTACTTTTCTTTGGGCCACTTCTAGTCTGACTACACACTAATATATTAGTCAGTTAATTTAAGAAACAACTCCTAACAAGCTGGGAAGTTTGCTGAGATAAAGACAAAGGACCATAAATAATAAAATTCAGACCATACCCTGCTGAAGGTAAAGCTCACGTGTATTGGATACAGTCACACAGTCAAAACTTATCAGGTTATTGCAGATTAATAACTATTAAGTTATTTTAAGCTAGTGTTTATTGCACGGTTGGCACAACATAAGAACACATGCACCGGCACTTACCTCCACAGACCACGAGCACAGATTTCTTTAGCAGCAGAACCTGCTTCTGTTAGACCATGTAGGCATACCATAGGTGCCCCATGAGCAATAAGACAGGATAGATATTTTCAGATTTGAAGGACTTCTACTTAGTACTACAAGACACTCAAGAAGGACATCAGTGTCTACAAGAAGGATATCAGTGCTACAAGCTTTGATTGATGTATACTGCCAAAGAAATCATTCACTTTTATGAAAGTCAGAAAGAGCTGTTAGTCAGTTTAAGGATCTATTTGTAGTCACATCTGTCCTCTTGGTTACTAAAATTTCTGCACCTGCTATGTGTGAGTTAAAAGAAGCTCACTGGAGAGTGCTTGTTCCAGGAGGACTTCCAGGCATAGAGAAGTGGCATTTCTCTCTCTAAAGGTATATGTATTTACATGAAGTTGTCATTCTACTTCCTGCATACTAAGTATTTCCTTTCTCAGTTCCCAACTGCAATTCATCTCATCCTAATATTGATTATATGAGAGGAGTTTATGGTGGCTTTCTCCCAGTGCAGACTTTTCAAGTGATGTCAATGCTACTCTAGGGACCAAAGATGATCATAGAATCATAGAATGTTAACTGAGTGTTCATTTCAAAGTGAATACAACTCTAAACTATTTGACTTATTTGATTTACATATTTTTATTACTCCCCACCCTGTTTTCCCTTTCATCTGGTAAAGCTCAGCAAGTCCCCTTTAATAGTAGGAAAACCTTTTACTCAGGTAGAAACAAAAAAGAAGCAGTAAGACAAGATTTAAATGAGTTAATTTTGAAGTATATGCTGTACAGAGATTATAAGAGAATATGTTCAGGTTTGAATTTGATATATATTTGATTTTCACAAGAATATTTTATGGAGTTTCAGGATGCCAGAAGCCAAGCCAAGAAGTCCAATTATTCAAACAGATCACAAGGCAGGTGTCAAATGTAGGGCTGAGAATTACTAAAAATGTACCTACGTTCAGTGCTTCAGGATTTATTCCTCACCCCACTGAAATAACATGCCTGTTTGTGATACCAGGACTTGGTCCTTTGAAAGTGCCTGAAATGCTTTCAGGTCTGAGGCTGCTGTGTAGAACAATTTGAGTCTTTCAGAAAGACACAAAGACACATATCCCCCACATCCTGACAAACAGAACAGAAAATAACCAGCTCTTTAAAAAATAAAAATAAAAAATAAAAAAAAGTCCCCTTGCGTAACTTTGATCTTCCCCTCTGAATAGATCCTATGGGTTTCTGTTCTGCCTCCACCACATGTGGGTGCACAGCACCAAGGGGATGGTTTGCCTACACAGATCTCTTTTGCTTTCATCCCTTTCAGAGCAAAACAGAAAGAGAAGAAAGAAAATAGTTTTGCACCTGCAGGAAAGAAACTTTGTTGTTCAGGTTTTGATACAAAGATGATGATTAGAAATATGCTTTCAATCACTGTAGCTATTTTTGCAGAAATGAAAAGTAATTTTCAGAGGTACCCAAATGCATTTCAGGGTTACATAAAAAACTCATAAAGGAGACAGGAAAATTATATGGGGAGATAATGATGGACATTCGAGTGTCCTAAATTCCATGCTTTCTCTGACACTGTCCTGCTATGTCTCCTTGGGCAATTCAGTGTTGCTCAATCCTTTATCTCTGTCTCCTTATTTAGGGTTTACGGATGGGTGGTATTCTGTAGTAATACTGGTATTTCTGGACAAACTTACCAGCTAGTCTCAGTACCGTTTGAGTTATTCTATGTCCACAACACAATATAAATAAAATTACTATGGAAAGATCATAGAGAACAAGCTGGAAAAGGGAAGAAGAGACCAGGTAATTGCCAGGGGAAAGTATTTGGGGGTCATACAAGACTTATGATGAGATCTTTAGGAAAGGAACCAAAGGTGGGTAAAGGGAGGAACTAGGGTGGTTTGGGGAGTATGGGACAAGTGCAGTAAAACAGGGGGAAAAGGGGATCGAAAGGGGATGGATGCATTTAAACAGAGGCTGGTCAGGACATGTGTCTGGCCATGCCTTGTACCAGATCAGGACAGTTTTTTTCTGTCTTCTCATTAAACTCCACATTTGTCTGTTTTCCTGGGTGAGCAGCTCCCTGTACTGTGCGCACATGCGCATGAAGATCTGAATGCCAGCAACCAGAGGGACTGTGGACCACTCATATTGTGTGGGTATATATCAGTGCAAAACTGCTAGCAATCATGAAGCCAGCGGAGCCACTGAGTAGGACACGAGGCTTGGGAAGCAAGTGTCAGAGCAACCATGACTATGGGACAGACACTGAAGAGGGCAGGGCTGTGAGTTAGCTGTTGCATGGACCAGGATATCCAGACTGGAGAGAACACAGGGTCTGTGAGTGGCTACTGGTAGGGCCACAGTCTAGACCAGGTACCAGAGAGACTGGTTTGTACATATGCACCTCTGTGTGCGAGGCAAGGGGAGACCCAGGAACCAGCGAGGGGGAAGATTGGGTGGCCAAGGCCAGTTATGGAGGGATCTACAGTGTATATGCATGTGCATGTGCATGCATACAATTCTCCACTACCAGCTTTTCATCCTGATCAGCCAGAGAAGGGAACAGGATGATGCTGTTGGTGCTGTGTGTATGTTTGTGTGCTGTACTTAATGTGCTGCTTAGGGTGGTTGGTTGTGTGTGTGTGTGCATACACTGAACTACGGTGTGTGGGCATGCTGTTGGGAACTTCTGCCCAGCTTCACTGCCCACCAGCCCTGGGGGCATGGCTCTGTGTCAGCCTCACCTCTGTCAGGCTATCAGCATCAGAATCTCCTTACAGTTCTGCATGCAGCTGTGTCTGTGGGGCTGCAAGGAAACAGACAGTTTGCTTTCTTGGGCTTATGCACATGCCCTCATGACCAGGTCAAACTGCAGGGATCAGAGGAGAATTTGTGCAAGAAGAAAAAAAGAGAAAAGTAGGTGGTGCTGGAACAAGACAGAAACTGCAGCAGTCATGACCATATAAATGGCACAGATAAAAAGATAGGAGAGAAGGGTGTAACTCATTTAAAGAGACCAGGGATTTCCATGGCAGTATTCATCAAGTACTGTTAAATCCACCAAACAGCTGCCCAAGTATCTTTCGCTGCTGGAGCAGGATAGAGCATAAAGCATTTCCATTACCTGTAAAAGTAACGTGCCTTGCTTTTCGCCAAATGGGCCGGCCATGGCCCTGCGGCAAGGAGAGGTAGCGTGCGCCCGTGGTGCTAGCCTGCGTACAGACAGACATAGGTTGAACTCAGCTTCAGCTCCAGTGAAAATCTCTGTGTCTGTTTTAATAGGCCTAAGGGTGTTTTACAGTCAGTAGAGAGAAATATGCTCTTCTAAGATTCACCTTTCCTATTTCAGGTGACAAGTATGAATAAAATGGAATTGTATCCAGCAAGAATTTATTTCTTTTAGTGATTATTTCAACTATGCTATCCAACGCCTACATATGGTCAAACAAATCTTACCTTACTCATTAAAAGATGATCCAAAGCTCAAACTGTGGTGTCAGGGTGTCAAGGGCTTTGGATCAGGCTTTTTGTGAGACTACAGGCTCACATAGGTGTGATTATACCTTGCTTTGCACATGCCAAAACAATGAAAGTTACATAATTTTACTACTTATAGACATAGTATGTAATTTTTAATCAACATATAGAGGTAGGACATAAAAAATGTGGCTGTCCACATGCTAAGTGGAACCATTTCTTCTTAGGTGCTGCACCGGGGAGAGTATCCATTTTAACTGTTGTAAAAAGCATACAGAAATGTGTGTTTCTTTCCCTATTTACAGAAAAGCAGAGGATTTTTTTCTGTGTTTTGATTACATGAACAGCAGTTTGCATAACAGGTACCGGTCTACCCCAAGGTAAGCTGTTTCCCTTCCTGCAACTCTGCCTCAGGCTGTGCTGCCGACGGATGAGGATTTCCTGGGCTTGCTTCTCACTGGTGTTGGTGGGCAGGTTGTGGCGGTTGTATGACGGTGCCTGTAACAGAAAGTGCACCCTGATAGTTTCCTTTGCACTCACAATGTTAATTAGATAAAGCACAGCCGTGTCGGTCACAGGGCCAAGGGCACACCACCAACTTGCTGCAGGTCCTTTTGGCACCGCGTGGAAAAACATAGCCTCACGCTAACCTCACTCTGCACAGCAAGGCGTGAGGACGTATGAGCACAGCTGTAAGCCCTGGACAATATGCCCCCATTCCCAGCTGACTGTACTGCCTCTAGGGCTGCATTTTGATGCACTTTTTGATAGACTCATGCCTTCTTGAACTGCACCATAAAACATATCCACCTGCACTAGCCTGTTAACACCTCTGGGCTTTACCTCCCCCTCAGCCCTCCCCTGATCATGCAGTTGGGAGCTACAGATTGGAGGCGGGTCCCAAGAGACAAATAGCTGGTTAGACCACCTCTGAGCCTTGGTACTCATACTACTGAGCCAGAGCAAGTTGCAGACACGACTGGGAGGTAAACATGATGCTAAGAGTACATCTCCAGAAGGAGATGCACAGCTCAGTTTCCTTTATGTATTTGGACAAATTACACCTTAATGTTACCCTAAAGCTCAACATTTTTTAGGACAAGATTTTTAATTTATTGTTTACTTCTTGTTAAATGAAGGGAAAGAGATTAATTCTCTGCCTAAAAGAGAAAGAATCACTTAAGTTTATAAAAATCTCTTCAAATGCAGAATCTGATCTTAACCTGACTAGAATAGGTCCTTGTAAAGTTGATCGGATAAGGCAAAGCACGATCAGGCCTTCAAAGTTTAAAGTGAAGTATTAGAAGTAGTATTATTTTACTTCCAATCTTTTATTTCCAAAGCACACAGACCTCACTGCCACATAGGAAGTGACTGGCACTAATGGTCATTACTGTAATTGATTTTGAAGAGAGAGAGGTCATTTCAGCTAAGAGGCAGCCATATATGCAAATTGTTGCTGGCAAGATAAGAAATTAATATCATAAGGATAATTGGCCGTGGCAAATCAAACAATATTGGGAATGAATATCATATTAATAGTGACACTTTTAAATGAGCAGGGCCCAGCATTTCCTAGCAAATGTGTGTTACACGAGTTAGCTTGGTTTATCTGCATAATTTCAAGGTTACACTAATGTATCCTCTCCCACTCTTTGCTGCATGAGAGCACTCAGTTACATATTCAGGGCCCAAGACTGCATTAAGCAGATAGGATAACTTGGTCCGCACCAAAACCAGTACAAATTTCTGCAAAACAAATCTCTGCTAAGCTTTTTTTTTTTTTTTTTTTGGGGGGGGGGAGCTTGTAAAACGAAACTCCGGAGGAGATGGAACTTTTCTTTTTTTTTTTTTTTCCTCCTCTTTTGGCGAGGGGAAACTGTAACTCCCACGCAGGGGGAGGGCACACCAGCCTGCCTCTCAGCTGACTTCGGGCCACGCGGTGTTTACCACCTCCGCAGCGGAGTTTGGCGGCTGCTGGCGACCCGCCATCCTGCTGCCTCCCACGAAGCCCTGCCAGCCTGGGGGTGATCGAAGCCCTGCCAGACTGGGGGTGCTTGGAAGCTGCCGGCCCCGCTCTCCCCCATCCCGCTGCCATGCCACGTGGGGCATCTGCCACTAACCCAGCCTCCCAGGCATCGGCAAAGCAGGGGGTCCCCGAGGGGCCTTTTTGGTCTTAAGGCTCCACTATGGGTGGGTTGCTTGGAAAATGTGCTGTGCCTGTTGCTGAGAATACACCATCTGAGCTATGGTGTGAGGCGGGTGGCCCATGAGGCTGTGGGAGCACCCCAGCAGAAGCAGGCCACAGGTGATGCAGGGAGAGGACCTGGGAGGCCAGCCTTGTCCAGGGACATCCAGCGGGCTCAGAAAGGCCGTTTATGAGGCACAGGTAGCCGTACAGTGAGGGAAGCCTGACCTCTACAGCTCACTCCTGGATTTTCCTGGATTTTCCTGCTGCTCTCAGTGTGAAAAGCTGATGGAAAAGCCTGCTTTTTTTTTTGTCTTCCACTGAGTAGCAATCTGTGAGGCTGGCCTCCTTGTGCAGCCATGGGCTGGTCCCACTGCTAACACCGCCCTTGCCATGAGATGGGGAGGGCAAACAAGAGCTTTTGGTCTGCAAACACTGCGCAATAGAAGGCGACTCACGCACCCTTTGTCGCACTTGGTATAGGTTATGTGTCAGGACATTTCTCATGGACTCCACCTCAGCAGGGGAGAGCCTGTGCACACGTTGATTTCTACAGCTCCTGTAAATAAAGAAGTTTAATTATGACATTAGGTTGGGTAAATGCTAATGCTACAAAATGATGCATGAGCTGCTTTTCGCATTAGGACAGAAGACTGCAAAGAGCCTTTCAGTAACCAGTGACGGCACAAAATCATCCAAAGCTGAATGAACAATGTCAGGCTTGGCTTCTTCCCAGGTTTTATCAAAACACTGGACAGACAGAGCAGACCCACAGCCTTCATGGAGCTGACAGCAGAAAGTCTCCTTGTATTTCAAAGAGCTTCAGAAGGCAGTTCATAATTAAGGATTAGGCAACCAACAGGAAGGTATTGCAATTTCCTCCTCTGTTTGAATCTGTTCTTCATCATGGTGTAACAGTCTGGGCCTTGCTATCCTGCTGGTTTTAACTCCTCTGAGAAACTGAGCACATCCTTAAGAAATAAAGCACACCCTGACTAGAGTCCAAAAGATCTCTCTGTGGCTAAGGGAACGTATAGGATTTCCTTGGTACTAAGCCTGTTTCTCCATTTAAAATGAAAGAACTACCTAAAAGATAGTAATCTTTGCATTTTTAGCAAACTGGGACAAGAAGCTGACACTCATTTGTAACTGCCTGGCCTTTTCACTAGCAAAATAATGGATGAAGGCTGCTGTGAAATGTTAACTGGACCTGCTAAATCAGTCAATCTGTGTGAGAGTTAGTGTTCGGCTCAATTCCCAAGAAAAGAAAGGGAAATAGATAGTCATCATCCAGGATGAATCAGTCTGAGTTCATCTTGTTGTTTCTGGTTTTTCCCTTTCTCCATTTTTTTCTTTTCTCTTGTTTAAAATTTTATCGTAAATCTTTATTTTCAGCTCAGTGATGTCCTTTAAGTTCTGTCTGTAAATTGTGCAATTAAGGAAGGGATTATTATCAACATACAGTATTGCCAGAGTTTTGTGTATATTTATTTTTTACTCCTTTTAAAATAAAATTACTTTTAACGGCAAAGGAAGTTAGATTCCAGCAAAACTAAGATTATAGTGTAATCATAAGGAAAAGGTTTGAATTTTGCAATTGCAGCTAATTGAACAATGTTACCACGATTTTGTGCTATAATCTAACAAGACACAGGGAGAGAAATGGACTCTTTTTCTGGCTTTGACTAGAAATCTTATCCTGGCTTTGAGAAATCCTTCCCAACAAATGTATGATTGACACAGATCAGTTCTCAGCACCAGCAACAACAACAAACCTAGACATTTACCAGCAGGGAAGAAAGACCACTACCACCACAACCACATAATTCCAGTCCAGCTCGTGTTTTTGGTTGGTTGGTTAGTTAGCTTTTTGCTTGTTTTCATCTCTCAGGGTTACCACTGAGAGGATCCAGGGATGCCTCCATGTTCCCAGGTGAGCACTTTCAATGCACCTTTATTCCATACTGGGTCTGGCATGTCCTAGGCTGTAGGACAGCCCACGTATGCTACTTTCCAAGAAAGGAAACCAGCCTCTCTGCTGTCAGCAGCCCCTAGCTTCTCTCTCTTTGGACAAGGGAGGGACTGAGGTGCTAAGGTACACTTGCGAAAGCAAACACAAGCACAGCCCCTGGGGACTAACGGCAATCTAATTGCAATCAGCCGGTCAACCAGTTCTGATATATAAAATGCAGCATTTGTGTAATGCAAACTGAACATCCATAGTGCAAGTGGTGTAAATGTCACAGGGAGTAACTCCCTCTCACATCCTCACTTCACCAAATGTCTCCATAGGGTCTTTACACCTTGCTGTTGGGAATAACTAGGAAAAGTGGTGAGCAGCACTTCAGCAAGACATCAGATCATCTCTTTACCTTTCCAGTTGCATACCTGACATGTCCACATGCCAGTACAGAAGAGGAGGCCATTCCTAAGTCATTTAAAGGCTTATTGTGTATCTTTTAAAGTGACTTATATAAAATCAATATAATTCCCCAAGTTTTTCTGAGCTGGAATAGCAAAAGAACAAACAGCAGGAAGATAATGTGCTTTGTTCTGAAGCAGAAATAAAAAGTATGCATTCTTTTCATGGGATTAGATATTAACCTACAAAACTGATAACAAGACATACATATGGTAATAAAGACGGGTTGCTTTGAAATTTTGCAATATATAATACATTTAAAAAAACTTTTTTTTTTTTTTAAATTGGTATATTACCAAACCCATAAAGCAACCCTTATTGAAACTATTTCTTTGTCCTTCTTGAAACCCTTAGAATGTTAATGGCAAAGAATGGCACAGGCAATATAGTTGCAAAGAAAATACTGAATTGATAATATGCCATGGAAACTGACTCTCTCTGCATAATGAGGACCATGACAGTATCTCTTCTTAAGACTTGGAGATAGTTGATACAGGGAGGAAATAAAATTCCTTCCACAATGCTTGTAAAATTATTTTTTATGTATTATATCCAAAATTTTGAACATTGTGAACTCTCCACCAATCTTCACTTAGTCCTATGAAGGAAGTAGCATTCACCAGGCACAGCTCTTGCACAGCTACACCATCAAAAATGACAAAATGTCATTTTATTCTGATCTCTACTGTATCGATACTCTGTAAGATTTACTTTTACACAAGTCAGTATTGCAGTAATATGAATCCAGCATTAATTAAACTCAGAGCTGATTCATCTCTGTCTCTCTAATGGGCATTGCTAGGGTATAATTCCAAAATACAACCATAAAAACACAGTTTTGATAATATTTGCTTGGCTGTGCTTTTGTCTTCAAAATTCTTATTTCTAAGGTTAATATTCTCCAAGCCGTCATAACATAATGCTCGATTTTCATTTACATGTGGATTTTTTGTCGCATGGCCTGTGGACAAATTTCTCCAATCTGCACTGGAAATGCTAAGTGCATATTGAACACCCACACCACCTGCAGGACTCCCACCAGCATGAATGCAATTTCTGAGCACAGAGTTTATCTACACTGATGGACATCCGCCTTGATTGTTATAGAGTATTTCCCCTCATGTCCCTAAATGCTGCAGAAGTGATCGGAAATGCTGAAGAGTTTTTTTACTACTATAGCACCACAAATATTGCTATACATGATATAGGTTGGAATATGATTTCAAATCTCCATTGCTCATGGCCGGATTTTTGTATGCTGACTGAGGATAGCCTAGTTATAAGCCAGCTCAATGAGAAAAATCAAATCATTTATGCATGCTTCCATTAAGAAACATTTTATTCTTTAGCAGATTTACTTAATCACTCAGGAGAATGGAGTAATAAGAACTGCTGCATTGTCTCAGACCAAAGACACAACTATCTCACTATCCTGTCTCCTCCAGGGTTCCTCAGTGGACACCTACTGAAGAATAGAGCTGTGAAAACTTGTATTTTCCTAACACTCTCACAGCCTCCAAGGATCAGAAAGGTTCTGAGTCACTTTTTTTTTTTTAAAGGTGACATTTTATTTTTTAAAAGTCTGTCTCAGGAGGAAAATCTGTAAATCAGAGGCTGATGCACAGTGGAATTTTATTACAGTTTAAAGTAAAGATGGCAAAATCTAGTCTGTCGTATTTATTATAGAATATTTTTCAGTCTAAATGCTTATCTCGGGAGAGAATTTCTGAACTACTCTAAAGCAATTTGTCTTATTTCCTTTTTCTCTCAAGAAAAGAAGAGGAAAGTGGTTTGTTTGCCATAGACTGTCTACCAGCCTTGCACATTTACTCTTGGCTCAGAGCAGTTAAGGGAATACAGCAGACAGAAAGGAGCCTGACAGACATGCAATCTCTTTTAGTATCATCCATTCAGCAAAGAATGACTTAGAAAGAAAAGGGCTAGGTCTTATGCTGCAAGCTGACATCAGTTTCAAGAAAACACATGAATTTTGATGTGATTATGCCAAACAGTTTCAAGAGAGATTTTAGTTTAAATTCCTGTTGTTATTTGAAATTTCTGGTGTGGGGTGAGAGAAACAGTGAATAAAAAAAATATGCTGGGCCTTGCCAGAGGCTGCTGCAAAATAGAAAGGACATAAGCCTTGGGAGAACTAGCATTCATTTAGCGCACTATTGAGAAACTAGGCAAATGCATTGGTGTAAATTCCTCATTTCCCATACTGAAAATCCAAGGTAAGGTTTAGAAAGTGTTCTCCATAATCCTTTCTGTCTTTTTCTATTTTCTTCTCTGAAACCATGTTCTGGCCAAAGTGGTTATGGAAGTACCAAAATATAGCAGAATGATTTGAGGGACTGCAACCTGAAATAGCAAAAACTGCAAATGCTAGAAGGAAAACTGTTCTCTTCTCATTGGGATATTGGAGTCAAGACCTTTTCTCTAGCCTCTCCTTCAGTTCTCTCACCAGCTGGCAGTGATGAGTAAAACCCATTGGCCAGCACACTGAAGGTCACCGCCCCCTCAAAACACTGCTGTGATTCAAAGCACTGAGAGTGGCCTTTACACCTGACTTGTGTTTCTTCTTCTGAATTGCCCATCATTAAAAAAAAAAAAAAAAAAAAGAAAAAGTAATTTTCAATCTGTCAGCAAAGGACCGATGTGCAAATATGAGTGCCAAAGTGCCAGCCCAAAACAACACATTCCCACGACTGTCTTTTTTTTTTTTTCCCACACTTTTCTGTTAAAATCACAAAATCCCTTGGGTGTTGCCTGATTTTTATTGCCTTCCCTCCTGTCCCACTCTGCTCCACAAAGGGTGAAGAGGCCAGTACTCACTGTAAAGAAGCTGTGGATGATTTTGAAATTTCCATGGCATTCTCAGCCATCTCAATGGCCAGTTTTATCTCCATCTTTTTGTATAATGACACAAGGCTGGATTTGGGTTGATGCTCCCGAATTAAAATTTTCTTCAAATACTTATTGTCAAACTTCTTAAATCTGCAAAAGAGATGTTAAAATCAAAGTGTAAAAAAATGAAATGTGTTTTTATTTCTGTGGGTCAAGCTGATCTTCATTCAAATGTGCACATCTATAATTCAACAGTGGAAACTGTATCCAAATTGAAGGCACCTGTGGACTCCTGAAGAACGAGTGAACAGAGACCTTTAGGGGGACATTTGGCATGGTCTGGTGGTCCACAGAGATTGTAAAGCCCACTGGACAAAAGAAAGAAACAATCTGCAATCAAAGCAAAGAAGAGGACTGGGTATGTGTTTATATAACACTGCCACATTTGTAAGAAAAGAATATGGCCAGTCTCCATGCTTTCATACAAATGTATTCTAATAGCAGCAGCTGCTCTTACAGTAATCCTGGCCTATTCAGCCAGCCACCAATAATGCTTCAAATGGCCCAGTAGTTACAGTAGTTTGGGCGCATTATGTTGCTGATAATTTTAAATCCCAACAATTAGGCTGGAGAAAATATACTTCTTTGTATTCTGAATGACAGAGAAATTGAATGGACCACAAAATACTATGTGCACGCATGCTGCAGATTGTAAAATATCTCTGATGTATGACATAATTTGAATGTGAATGTATATGTGTGCTTTGGAACAGGTATGTACTTTTAGGCAGATGTTTAGCAGAACAGCAGATCTTCTTACAAGTTTCTTTCAAAGGAACAGTTTACCACAGCAAGGTAATGCTTTCCACAATGCTAAGAAAAAGCAATAGAATTTTGTACATTTTTCTTTTAACATGACTGGTCTTCATACTTACTCAAATAACAGAGAGAGGTACACAAATGTTTCACTTGGGATTGAAGCTCTTTATATATTTTTTTTTCTTTTTCTTTTTTTTTTCAGAAAGCAACCTGAAGTGTCATCACTAAGGTAATTAATTCTGATACACATATGCTAAGCATCTTTAAAGTTACAAAGGAAAGTCTAGGGAATACTTTTTAATACAATCTTCTTACATTATTTTTTATGTATATACAATGTGCCATTTGAATCTGCCCGTGAACAGAAACATTACATTTATGAAAAAATTGGACAAATTTATCTTATCAAAGCATTTTGCTAGATGGGAGATAAGTGGAAATAATATTTTATTTTATTGAAATGTGGAAATGCTGCTATTTCAATTAAATTACTGCTCCAAGAGTGATTTGTTTAGCTTATTGACTACACAGGCAGTGGTGTTGCCCCAGTGGCTGCTCTAAAGCCATCTATCTATGTACTGTGAGAGCCAAGAAGACATTAGAAGACATTTAGCTTCCAGGTCCAGGTATGCGCCCTCGATACATCAGTATACCCTGTGGGAATGAGAACTGGATACAGACCAACCTTCTACCCACTCGTAATTCTTGATTTTTATAAGGAGAAACCTAGTCATGAAGGGAACTTCCACATGTCCCAGTAAACACCCAGTCTGGATTACTGGGGTCCAGTGCTGAGTGGTAAGCTGGAGGTCTCAGACACAGAAGTCTAGGCACGACCTGAGGGATAACACTTAGCCCACAGCATCAGAATATGATGTCTGTGGAAAAGATTAGTCCATCCCCACAACATTAACGTGTTGAGGTGGAGGCCAACATGATTGCAGAGTGCCCTTGGGGAAGAAGGTAGCTTAGAATCCCAGTTCTGATTTCTTCTGAGCAATGCCTGAAAGATCCCCAAAACTTCACAATATCACCTCATCCTGCTTATAAAAGACATAGCACAGGTCCTGTATTTTAGGGATACTAAGATGATTAGAGGACTGGAGCACCTGTCATATGAGGACAGGCTGAGAGAACTGGGCCTGTTTAGCCTGGAAAAGAGAAGACTGAGGAGAGACCTCATCAATGTGTACAAATATCTGAGGGGAGGGTGTCAAGAGGATGGAGCCAGTCTCATTTCAGTTGTGCCCAGCAACAGGACGAGAGGCAACGGGCACAAACTGAAGCACAGGAGGTTCTGGCACAACAGGAGAGGGCACTTCTTTACTGTGAGGGTGACAGAGCACTGGCACAGCTTACCCAGAGAGGTTGTGGATTCTTCTTCTCTGGAGATATTCAAACCCCTCCTGGATGCCATCCTGTGCAATGTGCACTAGGTGATCCTGCTCATCAGGGGGGTTGGACTTAGAGGTCCCTTCATACCTCAGCCATTTGTGGATTGTGTGATTTTTCTGAGTGAAGACCAGATTGAAAGTATCTGCCTGTGCTACTAGATATTTAAATGCCAACATTTCCTCCAGTATTTTTTTTTATTTTAAATATGACTAATTACAAAGATTTGTAAGGACAAATGAGTAATTATTATTTAATCTGCACTCACCTACAAGGGATTGTATTTGCCTTGGAGGCTTATAGAGAAAGACAGTGAAGCACTGACACCATACACATATTCCGTTTCAAATCCCAACCTAAAGGAACACTGCCATATATCAAAGATTTATACCAAAGCTATATGCATAGTCTGATGCCTGCAGCATGAGTTTATCTGCTATATTTTTTTTTCTTTCAGAAGGTTCATTTTCTCCCTGTTTGTGCAGAAGCAATTTAGCACACAATATATGGGCACTGCACTCCCAAGAGATAGCGATTACTCAGGAGTTCACTTTTTAAAAAGAGATATTGCACACGTCCCCAATATTTTCATGCTATTTTAGCCTCATGGGGCACAAGATGGATTTCTTATTCTATTTACCTTTTGTATTTTACATCACAGATGATAGGTTATTTTATTATAATAGTCTGCAGTAAGAGATGCTTACTTATCTCTCAGCTGATAATGACTCCAATGTCCACATATGTCTTCAATACCAGCCTTGAAGTGATCCATCAACTGGAGAAACAAACACGGAAGAAATTTAAGTGGCCATTATGAGAAAATAATGTCACTACAAATATGCAACAGTTGACAGGATTTTCTTTCCTTTTTTCCCCTTTTTTCTTTTTAAATGGGAAAGGTGAGTTAATTCTGAAAGTATCTACATTTTTCTAAAAATCAAGGCAAATATCCCACTGTGCTTGTCTGCAGTGGCAATATTTTGATTGAGGTGGCAATTCGGTCAGTCTGCTATCATCTCACCGTCACCTAGAAAAATACAAACCTAAGTAAAGGACTGTCCCCAGTGGAAAACAATACTGAGCATCCAAATTGCATGGTCCTCTTTCTCTACTGAGACCAAAACTAAAATTATTGGATTTGCCACCCAAGTCTTCTTTCTGCATGTGTGGCATCCCTCTGCGTGTGTGGGGCCAGGTACTCCACACTTTAGCCCTTGCCATGATCTGCAAATCCCCTGAGGATTTTGCATATTGTCATGAGAATGGCAAGTTTATCACTGCTAAGTATCAGAATTTTCAGTCATCTTCTGTCCATTTCTAGCATTACAGAAACAGAGAAAATGGTCAATTCTTGCATATGTATAGTTGTAAGTGGTGCTTTTGAACATGATTACCATTCAAAGCTAAGTGCAAAAGTTGGAATAGCAAAAATTAAATTCACTTCAAATTCAAATCAGTTGAGATGCTCTGGTTTTGCTAATGCTTTTTGAATGTGTTTAATTTTGAGGCACAATCATTTTGTTAATTTCAGATATATTCCCTAGAGTAAAAATGAAAGAGTGTATGTATATTTTGTCTAGTGTTCCTAAATTAGTTTGAGCAGTTTCCTGTTATTTTATATATAGGTAATTTGAGAGCTAAAGCAAATGTTTGAAAGGGAAAAAAATTGTTACTTAGAATTAAATTTGCAGACCAATGTTTCAACTCACTTCAGTTCACCAAAACATGATTAAGACTTTTAAGGTGTCAGTGTGTTTATAATCAATCAAAAGATGGCAACAACGGTGTCTAACAAATCTGTCTGAAAAGGATGATAAGTGCATTTTGTAAATGCTGCTTTTATGTACCTGTCCCACCATGGTAACAAGTATCCAGATGTAAGAGCCCTGCTATGCCATGTCAGTTACAGTACGGTATTATAATATGAAAGTCACTATGAATACAAATGAACTATCACATTTTAGAATATTATGCCTAGGTTTCCCTCCAAATGTTCTAAAAAGCATTAATTGCCCAAATTCACTAAATGTCAGGGCTACCAAATGCCTCCTTTAATCCATCTCTTTCTGAACACCCTACATTTTCTTTTTAGGGTACTATTTCCTGATACCAAAAACTTACTCTCATGTGAATTTCTTCATTGATGGACTCCTTTTTGTTGGTCTTTTTAACATCTAGATATCTGACCAATGGTCCAATTGTGATTCCCTGCATTTGGAACATTAAGTCGAAATGTTAATAATATCTCAAAAAATAAAGCAGAAAGCAAGAAAATGGATTTCATTTTAATCAGTCAGAAAAGCTGTCTTAGACGGGATAATGATCGATTACAACAGGAGAGGATTAAAACTCAAAAACAAAAATTAAAAAATGTGTACCTATTTTTTAATCAAGACTGTGTTTATCAACGTTTTAACCACATAAAGTAACTGACTCATTGCCAAGTTTCACCAAAACAGCACTCAGCTGGAAGAAAGCATTGTCTTTGTGAGGTCCTTATGGTCTTGAAAACTCTTACTTCTATATTTTCAGAATTAAGCATTTTGGTTTGGTTTGATTTGGCTTGGTTCTTTTTTTGTTTTGTTTTGTTTTTCATGTAGAAACCATTTTCAGCTGTTCCCAATTCTCTATTGCACTACTAGAGAATCTAGCATTTAAAAAAAGGGAAATAGAAACAAAACTGGTTTTATGAAAACATTCCGATGGGATCTAAATGCCTAACCACTATTATGCATAAGTGCATAGTGCTCTATGGATGCCCTAGAGTATCTGAGTCATTTGTAGGGGAAAATAAAGAGCACGGGACATCCAGAAGATCCAGTTCCTCCTTGTGCAGCGGTGTAAACCAAGTGGAATAACCTGGTCACCTTGGTTTTGTGAAAGCAATACATTAAGAAACACACTTACCTGGATGAACACAGTAAAGTATATAACTACAAGTGTAGCAGTAATGAACAAATTTTTCCTTGGAAAGAGGTTCACTGGGAGCAAGAACGCAAGAGAGAAGCTGCTGGCTCCTCGAAGACCACTGTAGGAAATAATGAGTTGGTCTTTCACAGTGAAGGGACACGTTCGGAACTTGTTACTGATATAGAAGAGAGAAAATACACCTAAGAAGGCAAAACAAACAAACAAACCCCAATTATTATTAAGAAAGCAGAAAAAGAAAATATTCAAAGCAAAACAAAACACATTTTGTCTCAGGCAGCAGTTGACAGACCTTCCTTTTCAATTTTTGGTTCTTGTCGTTTCTCTTTGACCAAATATTTAATCTTTGTGTGAAAAAGTCCTAGAAAAGTGTGTGTTTATTAACTGCTTCAAGTTTTAAATTCTCATGTGGGTTTAGAAGTGAGATTAGGGGACAAGATTTACTTCCTGTCTTTATGTTGCACTTCTCTGAAGTGTTCTGGACACAAAATAAACCACTAGATGAGAGTTTTTCCTGTGCCTTCCCTTGCAATGTTTCCTGCTTTCACACAGTGTCTGCCCAAAGTGTTTGAACAATTCTTTACCAACAAATCCTGTGGACAGGTTCACTGAAAGGCAGAGTAATAACATTTTAATTTTTAATCCTCTGGCTTACTGTCTCTGTAATTCTCTGTTTATTTCTCAAATTTCATTTTGCTTTCAGTAAAAGTTAAAATTAATCAGACAGCCTGTGGCTATGTAAGGACTGTTTTACTTTTTTTTTTTTTTTATGGAGTACATTTAGTTATTTGCTTGATTTTCTCTTAATCTACTTGATCATAAGACACAAATATCCTATGATTTGTGTGTAAACTGTTACATTGCTAAAGTAAACATTGAAAATTCATGATAATTACTGGTGTTATTTTACTCTGTATTCACTGATAAATTCAGTGAATTATTTTGGGTAAGGCTAGTAGCTCTATATCATTATTTAGGTTGCTGAATACCACTTCATATAGGACCTTTTTTGATTATTTATGTATGGTAGTTTAACATTGATGGGCAGCTAAGCACCACAACACCAAATCTCTCATTGCCTCTCCTCAGAAGGACCAGGGAAGAAAATATAATGAAAACAAAAGCAAACTTGTGGGTTGAGATAAGGACAGGAAGATCACTCACAGTTACTGTTATGGGCAAAACTGACTCAGCACAGGGAGATTAATGTAATTTATTGCTTATTGCTATCAGACTTGAGCAGTGCAAAGATAAAAGGAAACTACAAACACCTTCCCCCACCCACCCTCTTCTACCTCCTCCCCCCCAAGCAGCAAAGGGGAACGGGGAATGGGGCTACGGTCAGTCCCTTACACTTCGTCTCCACCACTCCTTCACGGTCCCTCTCTGCCCCTGCTCCCCGTGGGGTCCCTCCCACGGGATGCCATCCTTCCCGAACTGAGCCTGCAGGGGCTGCCCACAGGCAGCAGCTCTTCAAGCACTGCTCCCACACGGCTCCGTACCACGGGGTCCATCCATCCCCCAGGAGCAAACTGCTCCAGCACGGGTCCCCCACGGGTGGGCGGCAGCTCCCCCCAGACCCCTGCTCCTGCGTGGGCTCCTCTCCACGGGCTGCAGCTCCGGCCCGGGGCCTGCTCCTGCGGGGGCTCTCCATGGGCCGCAGCCTCCTCCAGGCCACATCCACCTGCTCCACCGGG
Source organism: Anser cygnoides (assembly GCF_040182565.1). NCBI lineage: Eukaryota > Metazoa > Chordata > Aves > Anseriformes > Anatidae > Anser > Anser cygnoides. Next base: position 143,658,822 of record NC_089873.1, on the reverse strand, counting down.
CGCTCCTCCACGGGCTGCAGCGTGGAGATCTGCTCCGTGTGGGACCCGTGGGCTGCAGGGGGACAGCCTGCTCCACCAGGGGCCTCTCCACAGCCGCAGGGGAACTGCTGCTGCATGCCTGGAGCACCTCCTGCTCTCCTGCTGCACTGACCTTGGTGTCTGCAGGACTGCTTCTCTCACATTGTCTCACTCCTCTCTCCCAGCTGCTGTTGTGCAGCAGGTTTTTCTCTTTCATAAATATGATTCCGAAGAGTCACAACCAGAATCGCATACTGACTCGGCTCTGGCCAGCGGCGGGTCCCTTTTGGAGCCATCTGGCTCTGATCTGACATGGGGCACCTGCTGGGCTCTGCTTACAGAGGCCACCCCTGTAGCACCTCCCAGTACTAAACCCTGGCTGCATAAACCCAATACATTATGCTAGATAATCAACTACTCAGACCGAAACTGTGTTATGTGTCACCCTCAAACCAATTCTTTTTACCTTATTCAAGCTTCAGAGAAAATGATGCAATCATTTTAGCAAACAAGTTCAGGGGAAATATTTTGACCATCCTCTGGAAAGCTCTAGCACTCCCTTTGGTGTTTGAGAGACAAAGGGGCATGTGACAGCAAAGTGTTGTTTTTTTTTTTCCCGTAAACATTTTTTATCTCTTTATTGGAAGGTTATTCCTATATGGACTCCAAAAGGAAGCCTTTAAAAACATACAGGGCACAGTTGGTTAGCAAGGCACAGGATTAGCAAGGAAATATTTAATCATTGCCTTCTTGCTGTCGAACCCACAACAATCACATCACCTTTACAGTTGAGTAATTGTGTCATCACTATATAACAGAACTGTTCCAATGCACCAGAGCCACCTGAGAGATTTAAGAAATAGCACCTTAACCTCAGCTCTTTGATGCCAATGCTTAGTTGGTCCCAAACTCAGAGTATTGTATGTTGGAAATGACCTTTGGAGGTCATCTAGAACAAACTCCTACTCAAAGCAGATCTAATCAAATCAGGTTGCTCGGAGCACTAATCAAGTCTTGAGTACCTTCAAGGTTGTAAAGTTGTGCTGCTGTTATAATATTGGATCATTCTCATGTTAAATGGGTTCCTACTATCTAATTAGAATTTCCCATGTTCTACCTTGTGTCTGTTACCTCTTGTCTTACTGATGGGCACCTCTGAGAAGAGTCTGGATTCATCTTCTCTCTGTTCTCTGATCAGGCTTCATCTTCTCTCTACCCTCTGATCAGGTACTTGTAGACAGCAATAAGGTCTCCTGTGAGCTCTTTCTTTTTCAGGCTGAGCTCTCTCAGGCTTTCCTTGTATATCCAGTGCTCTAGTTCCTGACCAGTTTGGTGACCTCTACTGCACTTGCTCCAGAACCCCCATATCTTTCCTTTACCAGGGAGACAAGAACTGGACACACCCGATACTCTCACCAGTGCTGAATACATGGGAAGAAGCACTTCCTTGGGCCTGCTGCCTACACACTTGCTAGCGTAGCCGAGGATGCAGTTGGCCTTTTTTGTCACAAAGGCACATTTTTGACTTGTGACAAAGCATATTCCACAGTTGGTTCATCAACCACCTGCATCAAGAAATTGTCTTCTACATTTTTGAGAAATCTCCTGGATGTCTCGTATATAGCCATACTGCCCTTCCAACAGATATCGGGGTAGTCAAAGTCTCTCATGAGTACTGGGGCCTGTGACTGTGACACTTTCTACAGAGCCATAAAGAATGGTTCATCTGCCTCCTTCTGTTGATCAAGAGATCTGCAGTAAACACCTGTCAAAACATCAGCTGCACTGGTCTGTCCTCTGATCCTTAAGCACAAACTCTCTGCTGATTCCTCACATTTGCCCACGTATGTCCCACATATAGTTTGACATCCTCTAGGCACTCCTGGCCCAGGACCTTTAGTGTTATACAGCCAGGACCAGAAGCATGCTTTTGTACATTTATTATCCAATTAGTAAGTTAATTACAGAATGCAATTAAATTATTAAGTCCACTTACCCAAAGGCATATAGTTAACTAAAATATCGGCTTCTATATAGGCATAATCATGGTAATATTTTAATTTTGTGTAAAGTTTTCCATTCTTGCTTAATCATAAAACCTGCACTTGGAGACTGGCCTTAAGATTTGTTTGAGTTTGCTTTTTCCCCTTTTTCTGCATGTGGGGATTTATGAAATTAAGTTGACTGTAATGCATGCCTAGTAAATTTGTTATGAAACCGGTTATACCAGTCTGCACAGGCTTTACTAACATACATTTGCACAAAAAGTTTTCCCTCAGAGATGTAGCTTGCCCACAAAAGCTGACTTACTCAGTGCTCGCCAAATGAGGCAGAAAAGCAGAGTGAAGCAAATGAAGGCCCAGTTCCACTCGTGGTTTTTCCCCACTGTAGACACTCCCATGAACACAAAAATCAGGGTCTCACTGACGCTGCTCAGCATCTTCATGAAGTATTTTATTGTCGTATAGGAATTCTGGGAAACATTCTCCTCCACGTATTTCTTCATAGTCACTGCACATGCTGTCATGCTGTACCAGGCAAAACATCATAGATCAGTTACAAACTGTTTTTTAAATTATTATTTTTAATTTTATTTTATTTAAGAACAACTTTTGCCTTCATTACCTGCACTCTCCATCACTGACTTTTAACCTTCCTAATATCATGTAGCATTTTACTTCTTCAGTAACGCTAGCTATTTCGGTGAGAGCATCTTAATGCAGAACTGTGAACCAATTTTGTTTGTAGGAAAAAGGAAGCAAATCAGTCAGCCTCCCTGGGGAGGAAGTGAGGGTATCACATTCCCGTTCAAAGTCCATTTTATTTTGAATGTCTAACACACAACCACCACACAACAAATATTTGAGTCTCAAACAAAGGGCGGTCAATTTCGTACCAGCCTGAGGATAGATCAATTAGAGAGACATAACCTGCCTCTCAGTGATCTTCTCCTTCAAGATGGTGGTGGGAGAATGTGGTTTTAGTTCTCCGCATGGGCCAAAGCCCCTGCTGGCTCCCTTCCAGCTGGGTGGCAGATCAGTAGGACCATATTAAGCTTCAGAAATTCTCATCCCACAGAAACCCACTGCGGGGAAAATTAATTTTCCTACAGATGTGTCCTTCACCCCTTTTAGTTGCTCAGAGTGTGGGGGATGCTCCTAAGGAAGGAAAAGAATCTTTTTCCACATTTTTGCTGTTAATCAAGACTAGAGCCTGCTTCAGAGGTATCAGCCACGATCCAGCACAGATGCTGGTCACGTTCATACTGAGCAGTAGTCTTCAAACAGGACTGCTGAAGATGGTTTCTCTTATCCCCTTCATTTTCCACAGTAGTATGTAGATAGATTCAGTGCTATGGTAGTAATATATTCCATCATCTATCTAGTTTCTCTTGATATTCTTTTAGTCTTTGGGGGTTTCTTGGGATGATATTTTTCTGAACTTGTGAATTCAGAGAATTTTGACTGCTCGTTAAATAAACCTTCATCTAGTTTCTGCTCATTTAATTTCCATTGAAGAAATCTCAAGGGTATTCTGGTAGAAATGAGACATTTAGCAGGTCCAAGAACACTTTAAGACAATGTCGTTAAGCATTAAAGTTTAATACTGTTGACTTTCAAAGACACATGCATAATAGACTTTCATGATCCATGTGACAAATGAATGAATTCCTCAATAATTCAAAAGGGTGACAATAAGTTCCCATTCCTAAAACAAGCAATAATTTCCTCAATGAAGCAGTAAGAATAATGAATCCTAATTATATTAACATTTTTTATTACTAATATTTTCAATGCTCTAATGAAAATAAAAAGTAAGAGGAATAAAGAGCTACATAGTCGTGTGTAACAAATAGGCAGGGAAGCACTATTCTGTGCAGTGCAGGTAGGAAAGGGTCCATGTAGCATTAATGCTCACTATAAAGGTGGTCTAACCCTGCTCATCTAAAGTCACCAGTCACCTTAGAGCAAGTGTGCTGGAGATGCAAAACAAAGCCTAAGATTCAATTCTGTTGTCTAATTGCCCAGAGAAACATATTTCCTACCTAAATACATATTTAATATGGTTAAATATTCTGATCTGCCTTCCAAGGGCAACCCTCCAAAAGTTGGTTTTACAAAGCCAGTTGTGCTCTGAAGCTAACCAAGCCAGGGTTTGACGAGTGGACATGAGCAAATGTACCTGTCTGGAAAGCAACAGCTACACACTTTTATTTATTAAGTTTTAACTAGTTTGTTCTCGATATAGGTAAGAGTTTTCTGGAGATCCCTCTCCTCTGGGAACACCAAGGCCTACGAGATCCCACTGGCTTGTGAGCTCAGAGCCAATGCAAGCCACACCAGCTCCTGCCACCCACCAGCTGGGCAGTCCACAGCACTAGCTGGAGCGTTTGCCACCTCACGGGGTACTCTTTTCTTTACACTTTACCTTTCTGAGGGGTTGTTAGGTGCAGGATCTTTTCCTCTACCAGCAGTCTTCTCCTAATGTTTCTCACTTTTGCCTCCTATTCCTTCCTTTCTCTTCTTCCAGTGATGCTGTTCTAGCATAGTGTAATTCCAGTAAACCACATTAGAACTTACGTTCACAACTATATACAAAAGCAATAACTCTGACTTTTTAAAAATTTTTTTTTTTTTTTACAATTTCCACACTCCTTACTTTTTATTCCTATTGTAATTTGATGGTGATGATTCACAGATTCACAGATTCACAGATTTCTCTAGGTTGGAAGAGACCTCAAGATCATCAAGTCCAACCTCCGACCTAACACTAAGTACTCCACTAAACCATATCCCTAAGCTCTACATCTAAACGTCTTTTAAAGACCTCCAGGGATGGTGACTCCACCACCTCCCTGGGCAGCCCGTTCCAATGCTTAATAACCCTTTCGGTAAAGAAGTACTTCCTAACATCCAACCTAAAACTCCCCTGTCGCAACTTTAGCCCATTCCCCCTCGTCCTATCACTAGGCACGTGGGAGAATAGACCAACCCCCACCTCTCTACAGCCTCCTTTCAGGTAACTGTAGAGAGCGATGAGGTCGCCCCTGAGCCTCCTCTTCTCCAGGCTGAACAAGCCCAGCTCCCTCAGCCGCTCCTCGTAAGACTTGTTCTCCAGACCCCTCACAAGCTTGGTCGCCCTTCTCTGGACTCGCTCGAGCACGTCCATGTCCTTCCTGTAGCGAGGGGCCCAAAACTGAACACAGTACTCGAGGTGCGGCCTCACCAGTGCCGAGTACAGGGGCACAATCACTTCCCTCGACCTGCTGGCCACACTGCTTCTTATACAGGCCAGGATGCCGTTGGCCTTCTTGGCCACCTGAGCACACTGCTGGCTCATATTCAGCCGACTATCCACCAATACTCCCAGGTCCTTCTCGGCCAGGCAGCTTTCCAGCCACTCATCTCCCAGCCTGTAGCTCTGCTTGGGGTTGTTGCAGCCCAGGTGCAGGACCCGGCACTTGGCCTTGTTGAACTTCATGCAGTTGACCTCAGCCCATCGCTCCAGCCTATCCAGATCCTCCTGCAGAGCCTTCCTGCCCTCGAGCAGATCGACACACGCACTTAGCTTGGTGTCGTCTGCAAACTTACTGAGGGTGCACTGGACGCCCTCATCCAGATCATCAATAAAGATATTAAAGAGGACCGGCCCCAGTACCGAGCCCTGGGGGACTCCATTAGTGACCGGCCTCCAACCAGATTTGACTCCATTCACCACAACTCTCTGGGCCCGGCCATCCAGCCAGTTTCTAACCCAGCGAAGCGTACGCCAGTCCAAGCCCCGAGCAGCCAGTTTCTCGAGGAGAATGTTGTGGGGAACGGTGTCAAAAGCCTTAATGCTTAGCAATGCTTAGCAATGCTTAGCAATAAATGCAGACACGCTGGCCTAGTATCAGCCCATTCTCTTACTGAACTGGTCTTACCAGAGGTAGCTGACTACTGCTCGTTCAGGCCCCGAGGAACAGAAAACAGCCAGCTGGTGGCAGCACTGGTCACATTACACAAGTGCAACTTTTTTATTTTATTTTATTTTTTTTTTCAGGCAAAAATCTCCCCAAAATACCAACACAGATATCCACTCCTCAGTACTACATCTATGCCTACACTGAGTATAGGTTGGCTTTTCCTAATTATTGATGCACTTACAGACGCCTTAGAAGCCATTCACTGCAGGTCTCTTGGCTAGATCCTGAACATGATGGTGTTACACTAGCCTCAAGCAAACAACCTACATGAAAGGTTGCCCATTCCCTCAAGAGTGCATCCAAAAAGCCATAAGGAATACTCACGCCAGAATTCCCGAGATGTAAAGGGTTTCAGCGGACAAGTATGACAGGTAGCTGAACATGAAGACCAGCAAAGGTTCAATAGCAGAAACGTTGTGGGTGAATCGAGTCATGAGCGCCGAAACAAATCCAAAGACGATGCCAAACAGCATACCACCCAGCCCCACCACGAAGAAGCGAGCAAAGCCAGCAAGGATGTCGATGGATTCGATCTCTTCATACCTGTGCATCTGGGTGAAGGCGATGAAGATGTTATATAATACCTATGTGCAAAAATAAGGATATAGCAGTTAGATTTCTTCCTGAAACTTGCAAACTTACACATTTTATACATACATATATATGGATATATGTGTGCTAGATATTGCTTTAGACAGATCAGCAAACTAGCAGTTTCAGGTTGCCTCTAGCTAGATAAATACAATTATTAGAGTTCTGTTATTGGAGTTCAATTAGAAGTCTTATGTAATCTAAGTTTTAGTGAGTTGACTTATTGATACAATAATTATAGCCTATCATGATTGACACTGAAAAATCCAGAGTAAATGGCTGTCACAACTGCATTTACACAAATATTCAAAGGAAGCTTTTCCAACCTGGCCGAGAAAGGTCCCAATCTGGCTCTAAACCTCTTTACTTTTAACATTCTCTTTTGGAGTTTCCTTCCATTTCCTTGCCCACCCTGCTCCCTATAAATCCTATGTTAATGTAGCATCATTGTGTGAAGGGGAAGTTCATAGTCTCTCTAACCTCATATGTTTTGGGTTTCATGCCACGTAAACTCCTTCCCAGGAATTCTGTGCCAGTACTCTCAACTTCAAAGTAGGATCTAAAATGCTATGGCACATAAAGGGCTTAAAGACCCTTCATACTTATATTCTGACTAGAAAGCTTGAAACATCAAAAATAAAAAGAAAATAATGTTGGATTACATGACGGATTGAATTCACTATACTTTATAAATTGGTCTGTAAAGATAATTTCATTTATTTTAGATCAGATAAGTTTACCATACTTATATTATTAATAATTTCTCTCATTCAGAAATTCATGATGAAAAATCTTCAGTATGTTCCTCTTTCATCCATTATTTAAAAACTAATCCAAAGTCTCCACGGGAATGAATGGGGTAGTGATAAAAATTTCTTAGAAGCTGCTGACAGTTGGTTGTCATTAAGTCCTGTCAGATCTATTTACAGGAAATGTCTAACATGTGAAAGTCACCTTTCAGTTTTCAAGAGAATTTTAGGAACATCTAAAGACACCACTTCTCCATAGCTCTTGCACCAAAGTATAAGTTCCATAACACAAAACAGAGCAAAATAATTTATCTGTTTTTCTTTGGTCTTTCTTCTTCATATAGTTAATTTCAGAAGAGCGTTAAGAAGATTAAAGCAGATATTTGCAGGTAGAGGATTCAAGCTTATTAAGATAATAATTATTCCCCAGCTACTGTGCAATCTTAAATTGCTGCTGGGAACATACAACCCTGAGCTGTCACAAAGTCTGTTCTCCGGGAGGCTCACTGATAATATTTCTGGGGGACAGACACAGCACAACAAAATATTTCATGTGAAAGCATCCCAAAGTAAATAGTCATAGCTGTTTTTCCTGATGAATATGTATGAAATTAGGTTCTTCAGTGACATGTAAGGAAAAGAGGGTTCAAAGCAAGCAAAATTTCCCATATTTACTATGCAGTGTTTAATTACAAAGCCTGTTCTCCTGTTCTCTGTTCCCTCTTTCTTGCTGACTTCAACCTCTTTCTAATACATGTGATTCCTTATAAATGATATCAAGGTAGTGATCCATGCTCACTTTTGAAGAAGGCAATTTATCATCAGCAAATGATTTAGTAAGTTTGTCTCTCCTTTTCTGCCTCCTAAAGTAGCTATACAATATAAGTGAATTTGCACAAAAATGGTACTTATTGAAATATGACATAATTTCCATTTTTTTGTAATGTGCTTTGTGGAAGCAAACTATTCTTTGCAACAACCTGCACTGGACATCACACAAGTAAGGCCCCATGTAAATGTTGCTTAGCTAAGTTACCTTGCAGTGTTTCTAGCAAATGAGGTACTATAATTCTTTATAGAATCATAGAATAATAGAATGATTTGTGTTGGAAGGGAAATTAAAGCCCGTCTAGTTCCAACTCTTCTGCCCTCGGCAGGGACACCTCCCACAAGACCAGGTTGCCCAAAGCCCCATCCAGCCTGGCCTTTAACACCTCCAGGGATGGAGCATCCACAGCTTTCCTGGGCAACCTGTTCCAGGGCCTCACCACTCTCATAGTAAAGAATTTCTTCCCTATATCTAACATAAATCTCCCACGTTTTAGTTTAAAGCCATTACCCCTTGTCCTATCACTACACACCCTGACAAAAAGTCCCTCCCCAGCTTTCCTGCAGGCCTACTTTAGGTACTGGAAGGCTGCTGTAAGGTCTCCCCAGAGCCTTCTCTTCTCCAGGCTGAACAACCCCAACTCTCTCAGCTTGTCTTCACAGGAGAGGTGCTCCAGCCAACTAATCATCCTTGTGGCCTTCCTCTGAACTCACTCTAATACTTCCATGTCCTTCTTGTGCTGGGGGCCCCAGAGCTGAACGCAATGCTCCATGTGGGGTCTCATGAGAGCAGAGTAGAGGAGGACAATCACCTCCCTCACCCTGCTGGCCACACTTCTTTTGATGCACTCTAGGAAATTGTTGGCTTTCTGGGCTGCAAGCGCACATTGCTGGCTCATGTTGAGTTTTTCATTAACCAACACCTCCAAGTTCTTCTCCTCAGTGCTTCTTTCAATCCATTCTCTGGACAGCCTGTCTTATTTATATGGAAGGAAAGCCTGAATCAGCTTAGGATGCCTTGGTTCGCTCACAAAGGAGGTATAGATTGATAGTTGGCCTCATTTAACAAATTTGTGAATGTCATATTTCGGTGGGTTTTGTTTTTTTTGGAGGGGGCATTATCATGTAGTGATATGCCACTGGGTGACTGATAGAGCCAGGGAGAGGAAGAGAGAGCGTGACACTGTTGCCCACAGGGTGCCTCCTCTGGGACTGGGTTCCCCGCTCCAGCTGCTGCTTTGTCAGCCTACGTGACACATTGCATACAGTATTCACATCGGAAACATTGGAAGCAAAGATTTTCAAGTGGCTGTCTTAACCACCAACATAGACAGCCTTGAAAACTCTTTTTTCCTCTCTCTGACCACATGAATTTTATTTTATTCTCAACTTCAGTGGCAGGGGCAGAGAGTATCTCCATCCTTCTCGCTAACACCCACACACCCAGTGGTCAAAGCCTTCCCCAGAAACATCAGGGACATAAATTCAAGCCCCTTCAAACAGAGAAATTATTTTTACTTTGGTCTCCATTATGCAGGAGATTTCTTTAACTGTTCTGTGGCTGCATACAAGGAGGAGCTGATGCCATTGGAGAAATGGTCACTGCAGCTTCATTTTGATTATGGTGTGGTATATAGGTGTTCTCAGAGTTTCTAAAATCAAGCCCCAGAGACGAAGTAGTCAGGGGAAATGTTCAGTTTTCTGATGCATACAGGTGCTCAGCTCCTTTCAAGATAGAAATGGTCTGGTCATAAGCAAGGGCACAGCTTCAGAAGCTTGAAAGACTTTGCAGCAAGATCAGGGTTCTCCATTTGTGTTCAACATTTGAATGAAATCTGCACTGAATTTACCGACAACACTGTTTTGGATGGGGTTTTGAAATTCCACTAATGTATGATACACACTGGAACCAGTCCTGTTGCTGTCTACACAACGGTACTGATGTAGACATTCTAATGATAAAAGTTTGCTCAGGAGAAGCTATTGGGAAAAGAAACAACAGGCCCTGGAACCTTCTTGTTCCATCGACAGATATAGCCCATCTGCATAGAATGAGACAAGGTACAAATGGGTACAAGGATACAGTTATCATCTTCTGTTCCAGTACCTTCAGTCAAATGAATAAATAACTTATAATTCAACAGTCAATTAGTTTAGGAATTTTTAATACCAAGATATTAAACTAAATATGGGAGAGGGGGAGCTATTGTTGCCTCAGTTATAACGCACAAGTTCAGCAAAAATCACACCTGTTTGTCCTGCTGGGGAGAAAATGTTCAAGCTGATAAACAGGCTGGAGAGAACCAGGGGATATTTGTATTTAAACAATAGAAAAAAATATATGTATTCAATATATCTTGGTGATATTAGCTTTTAAACACATTGAGTTAACTCGAAAGAAACTGTTAAGAGAGAAATAGTGAGGAAATGGTAAGATAAGACAGCCAAGGTAAACAGTTTTAAAGACTTTAAAATAGCAAGTGGAGTATCAGGGAGGAAAAGAAACCTATTGGGATCCGTCCAAATGAGAAGTTTGATCTTCTCTGACATAAAGTCAGGTAGAGACTTTGGAAACCTTCACACCCAGAAAAAGTCTGAGAGGTGGCTGATGCAGAGATGTGCCAGCAGGAGCTGACAAACTGATTGCAACGTAGCTGCTGTGAGAAGAGACCAGTGATGAGGTGCATGGGGCAATGGGAACTCACTCACACCGATGTAGCAAGCCCTTTTATTTCTTTTGCTAACACCACCTTGTACTGTGGAGGAATGCCTAAATACCACTGTTTTTAAGGACTTCCTGGTACTGCAGATTTGTGCTGTAACAGGATCCTGACTGAAAGCTCACGTAAATGCCATCGTGACTAGGACCCACATTGTAAACACATGGGAACAAAAGGAAGACAGGGTAGAGAACCAGTCAGAAAATGGACCAAACAAGTTCTTCCAGAGTGAGGAACAGGCATTAAGTTCTGAAGTAGATAGATAAATTTTGCATTATTTTGTTTGCTTGTTTGTTGTTACCGCTGTAACACATTAACAGTATGCATGCAAAGTTAAGTAACATTTGTAACATCCCTTAATCATCAGCCCTACATCTCTGATTTACCAATATAAGGATTTATGATCGATAGGCTGTGGCTGCAAGAAATTACTTCATTCCTTTTCCTTTTCACATTACTCATGAGCTTCACTTCTCCCATGAAGCCTTTCAGCAGTGAACTCTGTACAGATTTAACAAGTCCAGGTTGTGCTGTACCTCATGTATAATAGTATCTGAATAGTTTGTGTTTTAGATTCCTGTGATTTAAATTCTGTAAAGATCATATCTAGCAAAACTCCTTAACCTGCAGTTAATTTTCAGTGCATGAACAGTCCTCTTGGCTTCTGTGCAATGAATTTCCTGTTTGAAATTTCTTGCTTGAAAAACATGCAAGTTCTAAGTGTTTTGGTCAAATGTGGCCCACAGCTAGAATTTCATGTTGCTCCAAGTTTTAGTATAACTATAGAGAAAGTGATGAATGTATTAGCAAAATGAGCTCTGTTTAATAAATAAATAAATGAAACAACAACAACAAAACTATTTTCCTATTAAAAATAGAAAAAATCTCTTTGTTTCTGGACACTTGAGATAAGATACCCAAGAAAGATGAATGCTTGTCAGATGACATTTTTTTTACTGATAGAAATAGACTTATGTGAAGTAATTCATGGGTTTTGGAATTCCTGTCTAAGGTCTCTGGAAAAAAATCTTAGAAGGAGAGGAGGGATTGAGGCCACCAGAGACTGCACACATCTGGCTTTTTTTTTGTTTAAATAAATGCTCTCTAAGGCATGGAACATGGGAAGGTCTCTTGTACTGCTAGCCCTGCTGTCCTCAGTCCTTAAGGAGTACAATTTTCTATTTATTTGCTTGCACAATATTGAGTATGTTCCTAGGTCTTACACAGGTCCTATCAGCAAAATAAGCTTTTGCTTATCCATTCACTTCAGTGAATGCAAGAATAGGGTGTGTTTCCAATATCTAGAAGCAGTAATAATAATAATATCAGAAGCAGTATCTCTTTCAGAAGCTCTAAAACAGCATGTTTTTGTAAGGGTTAATTTAAAATGTAGTGTTTACATATATTAAAATTAGTTGTGGGTTGACAGTGGAATATATGGTAAATAATGTGTCTAAGATTTCTGCAGAGCTGCTCTTGCCCTATGTCCAATAAACCTACAAGCAATAAGGGCCCAAAGAGAGGAAGACAAGGAATGGAAAGAAACTCACCACAGTTATGCCATCATTTAGCAATGACTCTCCAAAAATCATCATATAAAGCTGCTCATTAACAGAGGCTTCTTCAAAAACTTCCAGAGCTGCCACAGGATCCACAGCCGAAATCATGCTGCCAAAGAGCAGGTTCTGCAGCAGGTTCAGGTCGGTCAGGCCAAAGGCTTCAATCTGGCACACACCATAGAGGGAGAGGCCAATCCCAAATGAGTTCAGCAGAGATCCCAGCACAGACCACCACAGGATGGACCCAAAGTTTTCAAAAAATGGACGAGTTGGCATGAAATAGCCCTCTTCCAGGACAATAGGTGGAAGGAGATACAAGAAATAAATACTTGTGTTCATCACTGGTGGGGATTTGTGATCGGTACCAAAGATGATCGCGCCAACCAGTGCTCCGATGGCAATCAGGATGCAGCTTTCAGGCATGAGTCTTGGTAATCGGTGGTAGAGATGGAAACCTTAAACAAAACACTGGGGTATTACTCAAGTTTAAATTAACCTGGTGTCAGACATGTTTTGCCTGCTTTTGAACATTTTGTCTGCGGATGACCAGGTTCTGCTCTTAGGATTGCAGTTGTAACTGTAGAGACAGTACCATTCCCTTCAAAATGAAACATGACTTGTATCATTACAAGAAAGGAAGAGTTTGGCCACAAATCTCTTCTCATCCCCCTTCCTAGCTGTCAATTTCTGAACAAGTGTGCTTCAGTCTAAGCTTCATTACTAGAAATGCAAAAACATCTTCAAAAAAACACTGTGCAATTTGGAAATAGTATATTCTTAAAATTTCTTCAAATATCCTTGCTGAACAACAGCTGCTACCACCAAGCCTCTGGGGCGCAGTATGTCCTGCCATCCCAAAGAGCCTCTCCATCCCTGGCCATGTGTTCGAAGGCTGCTCCCACCAGTGCTGAGGAGGATTCCTGGCTGCAGAGCTACTGCTGGATTTGGGCTGACCAGGAACCTGGAGAAGCCCAAGGGAGCAGCTCGGATGCCAAGGTCTGTTCAGCCCTTTTCAATTCCAGAAGTCCCCCGAAGCATTTCACAGACTCCAGATGACCCACAGACTGAGGAAGTGAATACTCATGAATACCACAATATACAAAGCAGCTCAGTTATCAACAGGAACCAAGCCACAGCTGCATAACACTTTCTACAAGCTGATTAACCTAGCTTTTCTGGGAATTGGTTTTTCTACATAAAGTAAACAGCACTCTGTAAAGAACCTGATGAGTTTAGTGAAACAAAACCAAGGGTTTCAGCAGAGCTGAAAGAACTACTGACAGCCATCAAATAACAGAAAATAAAGGATCCCTATTATTTTTTTTTTCCTCATAAAAAATAAAGCTTCAGACCACACTACAAATGAAGTGGGCTAAAGTTTTTTCCACTCAGAAAAGTTTATCTTGCATGTTTACAGCCAAATTCTCCTTTCTACTCCAGGGGAAAAAAAAAAAAAAAGTCATATTTAAACTGCTTGTGGGAACAACGCCTGGCCAACTGGCTGCCTGGACAGTGCCTCGGTGAAAGTTAGTCAACATGAGAAGGAGCTCGTCAACAGTAACATGGCACAGAGAGTTACACGCAGCTCATTGCCACAGTGTGCCTCCACTTAAAAATATAGATATAGCCAGGCTGTTTTACAGAGAAAGGGTGACACTTAGCATATAAAAGTTATGGATGTGAATCTCCTCTTAGCTACCTTGATGTCCTACTGCTGTGTGTTCATATAATCCTTCTCAATTGACATGAATATTGATACCAATACTGAGATAACATCTAACAATAGCTCATCTAGTTGCCGGATCAGGAACTGTACAATCATATTGTGAATGAGAGGTGCCTCATCTAGAAACGTAGGGAGTTGCTCAGAGTTTACAAGAATGAGAACAAGACAAATACACCCATAAACAGGCAGCCAGCTTTAGATGGCCCTGCCAAGCTGGGAGGTTAGACCAGATGACCTCCAGAGGTACCTTCCAACTTCAACCATTCCACGATTCTGTGTGAAATCCAACGCCTCTGTTTCCACAGCTGAAGCGAGGTCAACTTTCATCCCATAACTCTGCAGCTAATGACATGACTGTATTTCTGTGATGTTAGACTTATGCTCAAAAGTAAAGGAAAAGAAAAACATTCTTTTGAATTTTAAAATTATTTATTTGGGAGACTGTGTTTTTTACCAAAAAGTATACTATAATCATAACACTACTCATCTTCTATTTTAATTTAAAGAAAATAAATAAAAAATCATGTTCAAGTCTTCTGTCAGTTTTACAGAATAAGGGGATTATTTCTCCTTTCATTATGTCAGAAATGTTTCCTACCTTGAAATTCTGAAATGCAAAAAGGAGATTAAACTTGAAGGTGACATTGGAAAAAAAATAACAATTTGAAAATCTTCTTCCGTTGGCAGCCAGATTATTCAAACTAATTCTTTCTCCCAAGTAAATTTGAAGTCAACAGCTCCACAATTTTCAACAACAACAACAAAAAAGTTGGTTGGAAAATTCCCAGCAAAGGAACAGGTCTGTCTGGGAGGTGTCACAAAATTCTAAAGTTACCTTATTTCTTGCTCGGAACAAGAATATAGAGTAGATGTGCCTTATAGCAATTCCTGTGCTTTTGCAGGTGATGAATAAAGAAATTAGTCATGCTCACCGCTAACACAGTCTGCTCATGCAATAACAACAAACCTGATTTGTAAAAAAAAAAAAAAATATATTATTACTTTAGCAGTCAAGATATCTGTTTGTAGGATTTGGACTCAGACCATCATCTACTGTGAAACTTGTGAATCATGGTCAGTGGCAATGATATTTAACAATTGTGTGACTATGACATGAAAACTGTACATCTTCAGGCCACTTCCAGAAAATCATCAGTACCACTTACCAGCCTATTCTACAGCAATGTTTGAAAATCCCATTGAACTTCAAAGGGGCAGGGAAATCACCTGTATGCAGCTCTTCACATTATTGACAACTTCTTCATTTATTTCATACTGCTGCTTTAGTTGAAAGGCCAAATCCAAGTTAAGCCTGGCCATATAGATGCATAAGACACACGGTGAGCCATTTTTGCTGTATTAATTGCAATCTCTGCGTCTCCATGAGTTGTCTCTCTTCATTCAAATACCTACACAGAGCCCCCATAGAAGCTAGACGTATTGGTATATCTTCAAGAGGCTTTTATGCTACTTCTCCAATGACCTACACCTCTCAGACTGACTCTTTCCTCTGATATTACTTTCTGATCAACTTTAAACAACAACAATTTAAAGCAAAAACTCATAGGGAAATGTTTCATATTATTCACATGACAGAAGAGTTCTTCCCACTTTCCTCTCCCCCAAAGTAAGTACGTCTGAAGTTTCAGTCATCTGTGTTTTTATTTCTACAGCTGTGTCGGATTGTATAGTCTGATATCTTATGATATTTAATGAACGGAACAAAGAATAGACAGCACGGTGTAGAGGACATCTATTACTACTAGTTAACGTAGACAACCTAAGAGATATGAAGGTGAGAGGTTATATATTTACTTAAATAAGTTGGAAGCATTCAGAAGGTGAAATTTTGTCATTGTTCTATCACAGTCTTTTCTTTCCAGGATGGATAAAAACAATCCCAGGCACAAAAATGCATGCAGGGTACTTGGTTACATGGTGTGTTTTTAAACTTTTGCCAACAAAGAACCCAAGATACCATTTTTACTTACCTATTTTTGCAAAAGAAGCAAGAAGTATCCAAAGAGTAACTTCATAGGGAATTTGCACATAGTTATAGTCCAGTGTGAAAACTTGTAACCTCTTCTCTTGTAAAGAACCAACAGCATCCTCATGGTCAGGTTCATAGTGAGGCAACAACCTACTGCTCGGCTTGGGCTCATCCAAAGAAGCAGCAGCAGGAGGGCATAGCAAAGTCAACAGCAGCAACAGCAGCCAATTCAAAAGCTTCGCATGTGTGAGTGCAGGACAGCCCATGTCTAGGGCTGTGACCCTCTTTTATTACAGTTGTAGCGTATGGTGGGTGCGTGAAGGAATGCAGTAATCACGCCTGTCGATTCACACTTCTAATAGACACAGCCACTTCTTCCTCAGGACTGCTTCATTTTCCTATTAGAGGTCATTTAAAAAACCCTGACGTGCCTGCGCTGTTCCTTGTGTTACAGATGGACGTGGAGTTTATATGAAGATACCAGTTCTGCAGGTTCCTGAGACCCAGATAAACCCTAGATACAGCATCACTGTGTTAAAGTGTAAAGTCCTTCCCAGCTACATCATTTTTCCAGCTATTCTGACTTTTTTTTTCCCCAATTAAAAAAAAAAAAAAGTGCATCAGTGTGCATCTTTCAGGCAGTAAGCACAGCACAAGTAAATAGTATCAGATAGGTAGGAGAGACTCCATACCTTCCTCTCCTGCCTTCACTCCCCGTCTGCCTCCCCAGAGCAGCTGGCACCTCAGGTACCACACTTGGCACTGCTCACTGCTCCTGTCTCACCTTGTAACAAAACCATTTGGTGTGCAAATAAATGTACTCCGCACGGTTTACAGTAGGGACATCTGGTGGAGGACTAAGCAAATTACGTTCTCATTTAGAAATTTTTTCTCTCTCTTAAATGCACTTATTTAAGTTAACACATAACAAATTTTGTTCTAAAAAAAAAAAAAAAAAGTGGAAGATGTGAGTCAGATCACATGCCTAAAACTGGATGCTGAGTACTCTTGTGTTTAACGTTTGTTTTAACCATGCTAGCAAGGCATATACTGGACAACCACATTATCCTCCTCCAGCAAGACACTCATCATTATGGAACATTTTTAAAAGGTCAGTACCTCCCCCAGAAGAGCTATCATGTTTAGTGTTAGGCTAACAAAGCATTCAAGCACAGTAGTGCCGAGTAAAAGCTGCTAAAGCCTGCATTGCTTACATTAGAAGTGAGAAAATTTCATGTACTGCCAATTACTCCTTTTACACCCACTGATCTGATTGTGTTGGAAAACAATGATGAATCTCCCAGGCTGTTGGGTTACCTCTACATTAGCATGCACTGCAACCTAGTGAGAGCAGAGATGAACTCTAAAGCAACCAGTGCTGAGGACTCTGCATCCTTACCTCATGTTTGGAAGGGGATTTCTTTAAACTAGATCTCAGCTGGTTCCACAGACCGAAGGTTCCCTCATGGGTGGACAACTCCACTTGATTTTTTTTGTGGAAAGGGATCCAGTTTGTGCACTCTGCAATGCTCTCAAGTGCAAAGCAAAAAGTGAAAGGCAACAAGTGGTGGCAACTGGGAAATTTGCTTCAAAAGCTTATCATGATCTGAACTAAAACCCCAACGCAGATGCAACTTCAATGTCAAAATTTTCTCCAGTGCAGCCAGTGATACTGGTTGATGTTTTATCTCTATGAGTGGCACTATCTTCTGCTTCTGTCCCAAAGTACCACCAACAGTCCTCCTGTCCTCCCACTGAAAGCTTTGAACCCAACACAAAATTAGGTAGGAGAATCAGGCCTGCTTGCAAAGCAGTCGGTTTTTTTTTTGTTGTTTTTTTTTTTGTTTGTTTGTTTTTGTTTTGTTTTGTTTTGTTTTAAATCCTGATCCTGCTCAGATTTTCTTAACTGCATTTCACTTACTTAGAGCCATACACACAGACTGCAAGCTGTTTTGCAGGTAAGTGATATGAACCCTGGTGAGCTAGCAGCCAGACATCTGTAAGGGAGAGGTAACTACTTCAGAGTCCCTGGAAGCCTACTAGCTGTGACAACCATGCGGTTTACAACCGTGATGCACCCATAGTACCAACAGGTTCAGTGGGACCCGTGAGTGAACACTGCCACACTGTGCAGACATTTCTGAGAGTGAAATATTTCACTGCTTGTATAAACACTTTCTCCCATTGCAGGAAGGGTGAAGGTGCCTGGGATCACTCCTTACACAACATTCCTTCTTCTCTCGACTGCTTCAGCATACCCAGTTGTGGCAACCTCCCAGAGCTTTCATCCTTGGTACTCTTACAGGAGGAGGTAACTCCTTTATAGAGTTTGGATTTGTTCCACAGGACTGCACAAGCAAAGCAAACTGCAAGATTTCTCTGGAGTTCCCTTTTTTAATCTTTTTTTTTTCTAGAAAAAAAAATATATATATTAAAATGTTTCAGCAGAAATACAGTGCAAACAGCAAAACATTCTCATGTCTCAGCATCATAGTAAAATAATATAATAAATATAATAATAATAATAAATTACTAAAAATAGTTCACATTTATGGTTGTGTGCAGTGCCATGTAGTTTTACTGTGTGCTGTAGCACATTCACTCTGTAGTCCTTCTCACTGTTTTGGAGTGAGCTATTACTGGTTGAAGTGACGGTCCACAATAGTCAGCTGATGTGTAAAAAGGTCTTTAACAATCATGTCATCACTCCTGAGACTGCAGTCATCCCTCTGTGAAATTTCTGTTATCGATGTACCAGGCTGAATAACCTTTGAAAAAAGCCCTTTAGGCTGCATTCTCCCAGCACCTTAGTAGCATTCACAGGCATGTGGTAACACATATATTTCCAGAACTTCTTGTTTGGAACAGCAGATGCAGAGGGCTTCCAGGTAATGGCTGGTAAAATCCTAAGGGCCTTCTTAACTACTGGAGGCAAAGTCTCTGGCTCTTGGAAAGCCCGGAACTTTATTAAAACCAGTTTGATCTTTTTGTCTTCCAACGCACAGTTCACTGCTGCCTGCAGTTCAAAGATGCTTGGTCCGCTGACATACGCTGGGCTCAAAACAATAATTATTCTTCTGCTTTGTCTAATGGCTGTAACAACTTCATCTGTGTATGCTGGAGAAGAAATTACAATAGTTACTGCATTGTATATTGGACTTCTTATGAAAATCAGTTTCTTTAACAACAGCTAATCACCATAAATACAGAAAAACAGAAGTAGGGATGTTGAGCAATCACATAACACTTATAACTGTGTTTGCCATCAAAGGGTACCACTGCCATTTTTACTCAGTGTGGAGAACACAAGTTCATGCTCAAAAAGTGAAAGGCATAGCTGAGACCACAACACATTCAAGCAAGGTCTCAAAGGATGCTTAGATTTGTCTTCATCTCTCCCAGGGACAGGTACTGAGGGCTTTCTAATTACTGCTGGTGGAGCACTGTCTAAGGTTGGTCAGAAAGTAACTACTGAAAAATTCAGGGCCTTATTTTCATGGAATGGAGTCTGCCTGCAAAGAAATTATTGGAGAAGAAGCTTTGTCTCGTCTTAGTATCACCCCAGCAACCACACTCAAATATACATATTTCTCAGGTGCAGGGACCAGATACAAAAATCAAATGTGATATGATTTAATCAGAAACTCCAGAGCCAAAATATATCATTTGTTGAACTAACATATAAGGTTTTTTTGGAAAGTGAAAAACAATTTTATAAGAAGCAGAAGATTTTCTATCATCCACTGGAAACTTACCTCCTCCTGGAAGAATATCTCTCTCAAGAATACATAACTTGTACCCATATTTGTTTTCAAGCACATCTGGAAGAAGCTCCAGGGCAAATTTTTCCTCACTAATAAAAGCAGAGTCACTTTCAGGAGAGTCTGATTTTGCATAGGACACAAATGCATCAAATTCTTTGCCATCTAAAATAAATAAACAAGTAACAATATATACATTAATAAGTGTCTAAAGCATTCAGTTTCTTAATACAAAGTTTTGATTTATATTTTATACATTTACCTTCTATTTAAGCAGACCCAACACAATCTGAAAATTATCAGCTGTTCATGAAGTACAGAAATTCAGTCACACAGAGCCAACCCTTCCTCCCCAATCTCTTCTCTGCAGACATACAGTACCAAAGTGAATGAGGATACTACAGATGACTATTGGAAAGAAGTTTAAATCAGGCACATTCTTGTATTTTCAATAGTAAGTGCCAGCTCTCACCAGTGGAAGATCTGTCCACTTCCAGGCAAATTCGTTGTTGTAGGGAATGATTCCCAGTCTTTTCTCTCATTCACCCAAATGCTAATTCCAAAGACAGTCATCAATGTACAACCTACTTTAAATATGGTGAATTTTGTTTTAAAAAGGGGGAAGGAGTTGATATTCTTGAATATCAACTGTTTGTGAAAGATACACAGTTTTCATACACTTATGTTTCTAGTCAGAGGGACGGGTACAAGTAGCAGTGCTTAAATCTGATCCAAATGTCAGACGTTGAATACTGACCAGTTCCTGAACTTCATTACAGTTTCATTAAAATAATTTGTTTTTCAGGGTAGAGATTACAAATATATAAAGAACTTCTCTCAGCTCCGAAATACCCTGGTACCAGTGTCCCGAATTACACCCATTCCTAACCACAAGATAAAAGAAACCTTATCTATTTGCTAAACAAAATTTAAACTACACTTTAGGGAACAGGAAAGAAAATGTAAGAAATTGCTTATGAAAGCAAAAGGCACACTGGTCTCATTATAGTTCCCCATATGTATGTTCCTAATGCCATTTGAGATGCCCTAAGATGCCCTTTTGAGACTGCCAAATTTTACACAGGAACTATTGGAGACCCAAATATTTTTTGGGTCAGGATAACAGCAGGATAACCTCAGGCAATCCAAACGACATTGGACACCTGTGTTTAAACACCTGAGTCATATCATGTGTCAATACAGACAACAGAAGCCAGACAGCAATTCAGCTGTTTAGCAGAGGGTCCTACTCGAGGGTCTTTCTGCAGGGTGAGCTGAAAAGCTCTCTAGATTTCACTGCACTAACTACATCTACACTGAATGGGAACTGAGACACCTAACTCTAGCACATACACCTAAGAAATGGAACTGAATATCACCCCATGCCTCAGTGCTGACATCCTGATTTCTGTCCCTAGATGTTAGATTAGGATCACAAATCTGAGCTATCCCCATCAGGTTCCCACAGGATCAGAAGAGACCCTCTCCCAGGGAAGAAAAGGGGCTCAAACACAAATGGAAAAGGGTCTCAATACAAATGGAAAACTAATGACATGCATGAGTTGGAGTCAAACAATTCATAACCAGCAGGTTACATTCATAACCAGCAGGTAGCAGAAAGCATGTCATCAAAAGAAAGCGTAGGTGTACAAATCCGTTTTGGAGGCCGAGGATAAGATTAGACAATAAATGTTATATCTCCACTCCTCCCCCTTGCTCCTTGCCATGCACTTCTGCCACTTCCTTGTATGAGTGTTGAAACCCTTGCGGTATCAGAGGAAGCTATTACCACAAAAGTAGCTCGCTAGCTAATTATCTTGTGCTGGGCTGTTTTACTGCCAAGCTGAGCCAACGCAGGCCCACAAGAACAAATCACCAACAGCAGGCATACATGGACTGGGGTGGGGGTTGGTGGCAGAACAGTGGGTCATTAGGCTGGAGTAGCCAAAATGTCCAGCTACATCCTGATTTGAAGCTGCTTTGAAAATGTTTTTTTAAATGACATAAAATCCTTTGCACTACAAGCCAGGTATTCCTTATTTCACCCACAGAGGTCACTGCAGTCTTAGTAGACAATGACCATTGATTAGATGCATCACTTTTTTTTTTTTTTCCTTTTTAACATCACTATTACAACAGCAAATTAAAAACACATCCATAGTAAACACCACTGATTTTTTTTTTCCAGAATTGTACAGAAGAACCATTACACCTTGAGAAACTTTTGAGACAAACATTTAAGATGCCCAAAAAGCTGAAAATGAAAAACACCTCAGTTAAGCAAAGCAACTGCATCCTTTGTCTACCCATGTTAACACCACAGCTTTCTTTGTCCTTGTGGGAGAAGGCAAGATTTTAAAGAAGTATATCTTGATTAGCTAAGGAGAAGGCCCAATGGTTAGAGAGGCATGACATAAAGTATGACCTCACTACTCTCTTCAGTCACCTAGTGCGAGGGTACAGAGGAGATGGTGATAGACATCTCTGAGGTACATGGTGGTAAGAGAAAAGGCAACATCCACAAGCTACAACAAGGGAAATTCTCAATAGATGGTAGTGAAAAAAGTTTTCACTGTGAGAGTGGTCAAATATTGGAGCATGTTGTCCATTTTGTGGATTCCCTGTCCTTGGAGGTACACAAAACTCGTCTGAACAAGGTCCTGAGCAACCCAGCCTAGGCTTGCTCTGCTTTGAGCAGAGTCTTGGATGAGATGACTTCCAGGGTCCCTTCCAACCTGTGTGATTCTGCAATTCTCTGGTTCTGTGCTAAGAGGGATAGGAGAGAAGGAACAATGGAAAGGAAAAAAACAGCAAAATAAAGTCATAAGTTCTGCTTGCTCTTTGAGCAAGCCATTTCAGATCTCAAGTGGCTTGATATGTACTCACGTGAAGTGAGAAGTGCATATTCTTGCAGCTGGGAACACCTTTTGTGGTGAGTCATCTTCAAGCATAAAACTATCTGGATAGGCACAGCTAGTCTACACATTTCATGCCCCCGTGCTGCAAATGGCACTGTGCACCATGTGGTATATGAGAGTCAGGGAGCAGGACACAGGGTACAAGAGACCCAAAGGTGTCTTAAATCTCAATGCACAAATCTCATCAGGTCTGTCTCTGTCCTACTGATATATGTTGCAAAGTCTAAGGGGACTTTCCAGAGGCTTTTAAATCAATTTTCTACCAAACAGAGGGGAAATTTTGAGTGATTTCCCAAATAGTTTTTGCTAGATGTCATAGGGCTTACAAAAATACTTTCCAATTGTTTCATTGCATATGTATTTATAGATAAATAGATATAGCTATTTCAACCTCACACCTAATTGACATACACATATGGAAATGTAAAAGCAGACTCAGACACATTACATATCTCAAGTTGCATCAAGACCCAAGGATTTTTAGAAAAATTTCCTTGGGCACATACTATCAGATTTATTTAAACCCATGCAAGAAAACCAAACGTTAAATTTTTTGAAGTAGGCACTGTGATTTCAGATATATTTTTATACTGCCTACTGTGTTGGAACCCCATTTTAGATGAGATGATATGGCAACGCTGCTACAGAGATTTGAAATGTGAAAAAGTTTATCACTGATGTAAATATTAGGATGGTCAACATAACTTTTGGAAAGGAAATACTGCCCCAAAGTGCACTTCTCAGTGTCCTGCCATCATCTTATTTCACAGAATCACAGCACCACAGAGGTGCTGAGGCTGTCAGGGCCCTCTGGAGGCCACCAGGCCCAAGCCCTGCCCCAGCATGTTCAAGTGTGTGTCCACCAGGACCTCCAGGTTCTTTTCTGCAGAGCTGCTTTCCAGCTGGGTGGCCCCCAGCCTTCACTGGTGCCTGAGGCTGTTCCTCCCCTGGTGCAGGACTCGAGCCTGCCAAAGTCCCTCTGGATGCCAGCATGGCCCTCTGATGAACCTGCCACTCCCCTCAGTTATGTGTTATCTGCAAATTTACTGAGGATGCACTCTACTCCATCATCCAGATCATAAATTAAGATATTAAACGGGACTGGACCCAGTACTGAGTCACAGTATTTTTCTTCTCTGTTTTCTCTTCTGATAAATTATTTGGCTTAAACTGAAAAATACATTAGACCTTGGAGTCCTTCACTTAGTTCTGCGAGGACATTTGATTCTTGTCCACAGGTTCAGTTGCACATTAGAAGTCTGGTTACGCTCTGTTATTCCCTGAAGAGGAATTGGTAAAATGCAACTTCTTACTCTGATCATCTATGGATAAATTAGGGATCTTGTAAAAATCTAACTGCGGTATTTCAGTTGCTATTTAGATATTTCCTTCATATTGCTTGGCTTTTTTATTTTTTGTTTTTTAAATCTGAATCCGCTGAGCATCTTTCTAGCTTTAACAACACTTGTATCAGCTCAAAGAGAACAGGGTTATTAAGAGAATTGAATTGATTAATTCACACTGGATTAACCCACATAGCAAAAGACAATAGTAAAACCAGAGAAAAGTAATATTACACCATGTTTCTTACCTCCTGTAGTTTCGTTGTGGACCAGATAGCTTCGGTACATCAGCACTATTTCAATCCAGTGCTGGTAAATAAAAGCAGTGCACAAAAGGAATGCAAAGAGAATAGAAATGGCACTGCATAGTATGTATAAGAGAAACACTGTAGAAAGAAAATGGTCTATCATAATTCATTCTTTTAAAATAATGTTGACACTTAGATGAAAACATCAGTTCATAAATGGGGATAACCCTGCTCACAATCATCACTCTTGCCCCTCTGTCAACCCTTAGCAAAGTCAGGAATTCACTGAGCTGCAAATCTCAGCATAGTGCTTCAGTCTACCACCGGGGACCATGCTTAAATTGCACCTCCTTGATGGTGTGAAATGCCCATCTGTGATGAAAGGTACAGAGAAAATAGTCTGTGGTACACTCAACAGAGACGAAAGTAGTCATTTCTTGAGATGGAAAAGAAGCAAATAGCTGCACACAATGCCCCGCTGGAGACTTCCTGTGCCACCCCAGTAATGAATCTCCACTGTGAACTATGGTTCAAATCAGAGAGCAGTTTAATTTCCATAGTCATTCTGGTTTTGGCCTTTGCTTGAAAGGCTGACACATTCATATCAGTTATGGTAACTTCTCAGAAACACACATGCTAAAGACTGAGGGAACAAACAGAAACGTCCTATGAAAATCAAAGAATACCATTGCTTTCAGCAGCCACTCTGCCTCAGTTTAGTAGATTGCTTATTACTACTCAGAGATGCTGCTCTCCTCCTCCCCCTCCCACTTACTCTTCAGCTTCCACCTGGCTGCAGGGAGTCCCCATATATCCCCATCCTTTTGAGCAATCATCAGAATAATGTGTGTTTCTGACAAATCGATCTTTTTCTATCCAGCTTCAAGAAACTACTGTAGCTGTCTAAAAAGCCATTGACCATGTCAATAGAGAAGAAATCTGTAGCAGTGAGTAAATCAAAATATATCTATAAGGGCAAATAGTCCTCCATGTGGTTTTACCTCTCCGTTTTCTTTTCAGCTGGATCACAGCAGTAGCATTCCCCACAGAATTTTGAGCAAAGCACGTGAAGTTGCTTCTGAAGTCCATCTCAGAAACTTCCTCCAGTTTAGCAACATGAAGAAGTATGTGTCCCTTTAAACCTTTTGGATAAACACTAAAGAGAAAAAACATATATTTGCATGACACCTTTGCTATTTATTCACAAAATCCCCAAATGCCTTAAAGACATTGAAAGAGGAGCTTAGCAACTTCTTCACATTCAGCTTTAAGTTTTAACAGAGATGCAATATTCTGATTTAGAACTTCCATTTGTTTTTTCATCATAAGATCACACTAAAATCAAAGGTCTGCAGACTGAAAGGTTTATTCTTACTTCATCAACTCAGCAAAATATTTAAGCACTTGTTTAACGTTAAATATGTAGATGTTTTTGACTTCTAGAAGATTATTCGAATTTCTCTAACATTTTAAATATTCCCCCAGGGGAAATGCAGGGAAATGAAGCTCAAAAAAAAAAAAAAAGACAACTAGCTGGGAAAATAAATAAAAATAAATAAATAAATAAAAGAGAGAGAGAGAGAAGCGCAATCTTTTGCACAGGTATAAAAAGCCCAAGGACAGGACAGGCAAACTGAATAAGACAAAAATAAGGGACTGAGGTATAGAAAATGAAAAGGGAACAAAGGAATCCCTTTGAGGGTGGCAGGGAACAGATCTGTGTTTGCAACCTCTTGAGAATATTTAGGGTTTCTGAATCTCAGTGTTTCTCTTTGGAAGCCACAGTACAGGTGTCTCTGGGTCATCTGGAAGGTGCCACATGTCATGCCACTGCTGGCCAGTATGCCAAAATGGCAATCTACCGTGGCCCTACTAGACCCAAGAGGCACAGGAATGAGTACAGATATGAACCTGAGGATTCAACCTGTGCTGAAGATCTGTTGGGATTGTTTTATTTATTTGTGGTTTGGAAAAAAAAATAAACAGAAATTGTATGCACAAAACTAAAAACTTGGTGAGATATATTGCAATGTGAGGCATTCAAAGGTTCGGAAAATCCAGAAGTTGTCTCCTGAATTCTGAGACTGCAACTATCTCATGAATGGCTCTGTGTGCATGTGTGTGATACTACCATTTACTATGTTTTTCCCATGTGACTCCTATTAAGAACATGATTTTAGCAGTGACAGCAGGGCTTTTGCTTCCCCCAGTGCACGGAAAGATGACTCAGGGCTGTGTAGTAAAAGACATGCTTGCCTTATTGCCTCTACTACGTTCCTTCCCCAGGTTGGACACCGCATAAGTGAACGAGACAAAGAAGCACAGGAAAGAAAGGGAGGTTGGGTTGTCCCAACTGACAGCAAGCTCAACATGAGCTAGCAGCGTGCCCTGGCACCCAAGAGGACAAACCCCATTTTGGGGTGCATTAAACACAGCACAGCCAGCTGGTCAGAAGAGGTGGTTCTCCTACTGGATTTAGTGTTGGTGCAGCCTCACCTTGAGCATTGTGTGCAGTTCTGGGCTCCACAATATAAAAAGGACACTAAGGTACTTGGAAGTGGAGGGCAGCAGAGCGGGTAGAAGGGCTGGAAGGCATGTGATGTGAGGAGGCTGAGGACACCTGGGCAGTCCAGCCTGGAGAAAGGAGGCCGAGAGGCGGCCTCAGCGCTCTCTGCAGCGTCCTGAGGAGGGGAAGCGCAGAGGGAGGTGCCAGTCTCTGCTCCCTGGGCACCAGTGACAGGACACACAGGAATGGCACAGAGCCGTGCCAGGGGTGGGTCAGGCTGGGCATTGGGAAAGATTTCTTTCCTGTGAGGGTGGTCAAACCCTGGAAAAGGCTTCCTGGAGAGGTGGTTGATGCCCCATGCCTGTCAGTGTTCAAGAGGCAATTGGACAAAGAATGCTCTTTTTAATATGCTCTAACTTTTGGTTAGCCCTGGTGTAGTCAGGCAGTTGGACTTGATGATCTTTGCAGGTCACTTCCAACTGAACTATTCTATTCTATTCTATTCTATTCTATTCTATTCTATTCTATTCTATTCTATTCTATTCTATTCTATTCTATTCTATTCTATTCTATTCTATTCTATTCTATTCTATTCTATTCTATTCTATTCTATTCTATTCTATTCTATTCTATTCTATTCTATTCCATTCCATTCCATTCCATTCCATTCCATTCCATTCCACTCCACTCCACTCCACTCCACTCTACTCTACTCTACTCTAATTTCACAGGAAACCTTTCCCCCATGTGTCAATTCCCTGTGGGGTCTAGCCTTGTCAGGGAAGACTCCTTGCAGAGTCTAGAAATTCAGTTCTGCACACCTTTGGGCTGACTTGATAAATGCACATAGCTCAATAAACACAACCCAACTTCTGAAGCACAAAAAATCTTTTCCATATCACAGAGAACTGGTCTAAAGCACTATGTCATTGGATCTGATTTATTCCTCACTTGGAGACAGCTTTCAAAGAGAGAGAGTGTGAATTGTTGAACAATTCTGCTCAACAGAAAGAGCACAGATGCTGAAAATGCCCATGAGATAAAATTTTAAGAAGACTTAAGATTATGCAGAAAATTTGAGTTCTTGACTTTTGAACATATTGGACTTTGAAGATGTATTTCTGGATGTAAATGTGCTCATGGATAGACACAATTACGTATTGAAGGACAGAGCCTTATGAGTTTCCTTCAATAAAACTGTGTATTAAAGCTGCTGTGGTAAAATTTTTACAGTTGCTGATAGTGTAATCACACTACTGTGTTCTGTTGTTGCTGTTGTTGTTTTTCTACTTACCTTGTTTTCTGGTTCAGTTTCTCATTTATATTTTCTTTGTTGTTTCTTTGCCATGTTACATGCCTTATAGAACCTCTTTCAAACCCAAACTGTACTGGGCATTCCAGTTTAAGGGGCTTTCCTGGAAGAAATTAACACAGGAAAACCATGTATGGAGGTCACTGGAATATTCTTCCCTCAAATAGCCTGGCATCTGTAATAATATATAGTCCTGCCTTTAATATTCACAAAGATATGTATGAAGACAAAAAAGTACAGAAAATTCTCACGCTCAAAGAGATAAAGGAAAGAGCTCAAAGAGAGCTCTTTTGTTTTATCAAGATCTATCATCATCTCTAAATACCTCATTTAAACATTTTCTTTCACTTTCAGAGAAGAAATCAAAACTTACCTAGCTCTGCTTCAAGGAAAACCACTCCACTGGGATACAAAATATTTGGTGGATGGATAGTGTTTCTTGCTGCAATTAACAGGAATATTATTAATATTCATCTTAATATTAATTATTAGTATTCTTCTTAATAAAATTATTGTCAATGCCAATGACCACAGAAAATATTTTATGGATTTTTCTATTTCAAATACTAGATCTACTTTAGACACCTCAGTCTAAGAGGACGATCTATGGTTGATGAAGTGTCTGAGAGTTCACAGATACAAAAGATTTGACTACAAAATTTATGTAGCTACTTAAAGACTTGCTATCTCAGTTGCTCTGATACACTGCCATCTTACCTGAGCTGGGGAGCTCAGCATCTGTCCTGCACTTAGGGTTATTTAGCATTCATATATTTGTGGCCCCTTTGCAAGACCCCTGAGGGAACTTACCCCCACACCAGTCCCCTGCCAAGCCCCATTCCACACCTAGTAAGCATACATGCAGCATACTAACCCCTCATTCACACTGTAAATGCACAGCAAGGTTACTTCCATGAGTTTCTTCTCATACCATGAGTTTATTTTCAAAACAGAGGTTGTCAAAGGGCAATGACACCCACAGTTTGTGCAGTATGCTAGGCAATTACCCAGGCTGTGGGAAAACAGCCTGAAGGGGCTAAAATCGACACCTCTGATAATCTAGGAAAGTTCCATACTGCAGGAAATTGTGCCACAGAGACACATTTTTCTTTTTTTTTTTTTTAACTAAGCTGCAGCAGAGAAATGTATGCAAAGTTCAGGTGGCGTATATATGTACACGGTAGTTTTCAAGTGTTTTTCTGACTGCTGTAAACTGAGGAACAAGAACTGAGAAACATAGTTCATTAGTTCATGTTCAGCCAGATCAGAATAAAAGCAGATATAGTCCATGCCTGGGACCTGTGATTGACTGGAGTGACAAAGTGTCTAATAAGCGTGTCTTGCAGCACTCAATCACATACATCTGTAGAAAAGCATGGCTTTTTGACTGCACAACTTATGTAGCTATCTCTGTTATCAAACTAAACAAAGGCGCCCTCTTTCCTGATACTGAGTCACTAACGTGCCCCCCTGCACAGTGCTGATGTTGCTCAACTGCACTCTGCCAGGCAATGTACAGACTGCACCTGAAGGACAGCAGAGGACAGTAAAAATTATGGAAAAGGTCACCGTGATTTGGAGGAGAACACAGGGCCATGCCATATCACTGGACCATAAAACTCTGTCCAGTTTTGTTTTGTAATCCAATCAAGGCCTAAAAGAACAGGTCATGCAGGCATGCATGATGCTTTTCCCCAAACAGCATTCAACAACAAACAGCTTCATTGTTCGATTGCTCACAGGTCCCCTGTTTCCTCTGACATTAAAATATCACAAGGAAGATGACAGTGATCCCACCAACATCACCTTCCTCATCATTGTCAAGAGAAAAAAAATGAAGTTCTCATTCATGTCACAAGAACAATTCTGTCACCTAACTGCAGAAGAGAATTCTCTAACTCCTACTTTCACACAAAGTGTGAAGAGTGACTGAGAAGGAGCGGCGGAGAAGCAGCGCTATAGACTGACCGTAACCCCCATTCCCCCGTTCCCCTGCGCCGCTCGGGGGGAAGAGGTGGAAGAGGGTGGATGGGGAGGAAGGTGCTTTTGGTTTCTTTCCTTTGTTTCTCGCTTCTCTAGCTTGTTAGTAATAGGCAATAAATCTTACTATCTCCCTATGCTGAGTCTGTTTTGCCTGTCACAATAATGATTGCACGATCTCCTCGTCCTTATCTCAACTCTTGAGCCCTTTTCATCATATTTTCTCCCCATTCCTCTTTGAGGAGGGGGAGTGAGAGAGCGGTTGTCGTGGAGCTCGGCCGCCCACCCGAGTAAAACCACCACATTGAGATACACTGCTTTTTGCCAGATTTGCCGTACAGGATTAGCATTCTACCTTCCCGGTGTTCAAATACCTCTCTGACATTGCACATACACTAAGTACATGGAAAACATTGGCACCAGTTGTGGTTTCATGAATTCTACTCACAAACTGAGAGATTTAAAACCTTGTTTTTTTCAGAACAAGAGCCTGAACAAAAGACATAAGTTGGGTAGTAGAAAATAGAGGAAACATTTTATTTGAGGCATTTTATTCTTAGTTATTATATTACTCACCAATGACTTCTACTGTAACTGCTGTTCTCATTGTCCATTTTGTAGTATTGTCAAATAGAGTGTAATCACATACATATATGCCAGCATCTTCGTCATAGGTTGGATTCAAATAGATTTCATTATGCTTTAGCTTTAGGCTTTTTCTGTTTTCCCTGTGTTTTACTCGATGACCATCCTAACGAGAAGAAAAGAATATCAGGGAATTATATGTCCTTTTGTTGTTGTTGCTGCTGTTAAATAAATTTTATTTTAAGGCACTTGGATGGGATTGCCATGACAGCATGGCTAAGCCAAAATGTTTCCATTGAAACCTCAAAAAAAATTTATTAGGAGTCTGAGTACTTTTGCAAGTTACATTAAAAAAACATATGGCTTATAGTATGTGGATATCATTGCTTATAAAAGAAAAAAAAATTTTAAAAAAAAAAAAAGAAAAATCTTTAACAGTTGTAGCACATTAGAGAAATATGAAATCATGAACCTAATATAAATGAAATTCATGTTACCAAAGAGACAAGAAAATGATCAATATTTTATTTATTGACAGACTATTTTTATTTTGTAAATAAATGATTTTGAAACTAGCTTCACATTCTTTTATGATAAGAAGATTATGGTTTGGTATTGTTTGAGGTTGATAATACTGTCACTATGTTCAAAAGAAAGAATGCTTTTTCTTTTTTTTTTTGAAAAGCATCCCTATTTTTCACAGTTTAGTTTAGGCAAAATCTCTAGGTCTATTAAGATTTTTCCTTAAATCAAATTCCTGAAACAAAATCCACTAATGTAAAATGAGGTAAAGACATACCTCATTTAAAACTTAAATATAAGTGAAGAGTAACTTTGACTAGGTGATCATTCTACTTAATAGAATAAATACTGTAAATGAATCAAGATAGTAAAATACACAACTGAATTTTCAGTCATATTCATTTGCATATATAGTACAAGTTTAGATAATATATTACAGTTCTTATAAACAAAGTAGGAATAAATTTTAGCTTGCAAGTATTTTAAGTTAGTTGAAAAAGATTAAGTCGATGATTTTCCAGTAGACTACTATTTCATTAAAAACAACAGTCCTGGAAAGAACAATCTGAAACATTAATCTTGAAATTCTTTTGTTTGTAACAAAGCCACTTTTTCTTTCATATATTTGACATTTTCATAATTTATGATGTCAAAACAAAACTTTCAAAGTTTAAATTTCAATCATGTCAATTTTGTAAATAACTTATTTTGATTCTCAATTGCTTCAATTAGTTGAAAAGAAAGCATTTCTAGACTTCTGTTTCATGGAATAATGTTGCAGGTGTCACCAATTCCATCAAAACTCTTCCTTACAGACTTGATAGACATTAATTCAAGATTTTTCTTTTGGGCTGAACACCTCAGTCTGCGTTGTCTGTCACAGAAGACGTTCAAGAGCCTACAGCACATGAGTATCAACCAGGCCTAACCCTGTACCTCCACTGAGCTTTTTCAAATGCTTAAGAGAGTGACTCTTACCTTGTACCATTTTACATCTGGCTTTCTTATATGGCTGTAGCATTTTGTCCCAGGACAAGCTATGGAATTCCCATTGCCAGCAAGAAGATACAGCGTATTTGTGTCGTAACCCAAACATTTTGCCTCCTTTTTTGTTTGAACTTCCAGAACAATTTTGAGACATGGAATTTTTTCCCTGAGTGATGTATAAAAAAATTAATCTTCTAATACATAAAACAAACAAACAAGAAAACCCCAACCAAACAAAATATATTAATTCTTACACAGAAAGATGAGCCTTTTGCCCCATTACATACCGTATCATACAGATGTAGATTCCAGAAGCGCTGTCCCTTACTGGTTTAAACCAAAGTGCATCCCCTTGCAGAGCAAGGTTAGTGCTTTCCCTGATAGCTTCCAGATGCTCTTTGTCTTTCTGATGCCAGAACCATTTCACCTCATGTTGTTTTACAGGTGAATTTTTATAAATGTTGGTGGCATCTTCACCTGGTAAAGCGCATTGTAAAACAAACTCCTTATCACTAATAGTGCGATACCATAATTGAGGCTTTGCACGGAAACACCCTGAAAAGCAGGAAAATAAAATATAAGTACCACCTGAAAAGAACACACAGCACTCATGTTAAAAAAAAAAAAAAAAAAAAGAGAGCGAGAGAGGGAGGAATACTGAAATACTGAAAAAACACAGTTTTGCTTTTCTTCATGCTAAATATTTTTTATGTGACCTTATGCTCAGCTAATGACCAACTTTGATTTTCTTAAACACAGAATTGGTCAAAGATTTCAAACACTTAATCAAAGGCTGTCAAATATTTATTATGCCTTTTTCAGACATCTAATATGAAAATAGTTTAAGATTTTTAGCAAACCAAAGATTTTCACATGGGTGCTAACCTGTTAAACCTCAACTCTGTAGGAAAGCCAAAGCTCTCCTGGTTTCCCTCATATTAATGTAGGAGAGACTGACGTAAATCTGAAAAATTGGAGCCTGGCTGCTTCACTTCCTAATGAGGATGAGACTGACAAACATTTCATTATCCTATCATTGCTTTCAAATTTTTCTCCTTGTACATTACAGTTACCGTCTCTAAAGCTAAATGATATTTTGGATTCTGAAAGCTGTGGTCACACATCCTAACCCCCAATTCTCAATTCTCTAAAGGCTCACCAGCCTTGCTGCATAACTCCTCCTGCTAGTCAGGATGTGGTAACCCTTGAAAGCAGGAGAACGGCACGATTTCACTTCAGCAGAAGGGAGCACGTGAATTCTTCAATTCCTCGCCCTCCCGTCTGAGAATTTCTTTGCAGTTTTGGTTTCTCTCTGCAAACCGAATTTGATCGAGCTCTTCCAGACAGATTGTGTGGGTGGGAGACTTTGAAATATCAGTCTCACTCTTCATTTCTCTATCACCTCCCACTTGCTTGGTACAGCTGCTGGAGACTTCAAGGAGTCATGAAAGCAATTCATTTGCTCCATTCGGTTAAGAAATTCTCCTTTATATTTGCCCTTTCATTTTCATTGGGGAACTGAATTTTGCACTCTATGTAGGGTCAACTGAACTGTATTACCAACACTTAAAAAGGCTTCAGAAAGGCTAAAAAGCAGATATTTGCCTGAAACAGCATTAACAGGTGCAGGAAAAACTCATGAAGGCATGGCAAAATGTACACCCACTTTTCTAAGTTGTCAGCAAGCACCACGAACACCAAAAACAAACACCCCACCAAAGCAGACTCTTACCTGGCAAATTAATCTCTCTAACTTCTGCTCCAGTGACAAACAATGCTAGAATCCAACAAAAAGTGAGCATTATTTTCTTTATCAATTTTGGTTGATATTCTGAGACATTTTCTTTAAGAATCATCTTGTTTTCTGTAAAAGAGGAAAACAGATATTTGTTGCAAATAATAAACCAATAAGATAGGTAAATATGTATCTCATGTAGCTCTACAAACATTAGCAGACAATATTTCCAAAATATTGTGTGTTTTAAAAATGGGGTTTGCAGCACTCTTCCTGCTCAAGCTATTACATGCAAGTTTAGGATAGATGGTATTCAAGAATACACAACAACCTCTTTAAATACACCATGCCTACAGTTGCTTACAGCTGTATTTCTGGGTTGTACCGACAGTAATGCAGAATTGCCCGCCTGGAGTGGAAATGCAGTTTTTTCAGCAGCTGTTGCTGTTACAAGAGGAACCTGTCCCCTAAAGTGGGTGATAACATACCAGATAATGAGATCAGCCTTTAGTTAGTGATAACTATCAATTAGAAAGGTGTAAGTGGCACCAAGACCCATGGATTTCTGTTGCAACTTAAGACCAACAGCCCCAGAGTGTGTAAAGTGGTTTCCTCTGGGATTAAACCAAATCAGAAGGCATGCTTATAGCTGCAAATGGCAAATGGCATGGGGTAGTCTGTCCAGCATTCATCTTCAATAACCTTAAATTAGGTATTTAGTAAGGACATATCCAGTGTCTGTGACTGACATGTCTGGACTGCCTGACTCAGGATCTCAGTGAGTAAAGGCTATGCCCTTTGCTGATGTTCACATTGTGCAAATGAGACCTCAAGTACTTTTTCTTTGTTTATTGGTCTATAGAGTGACTCTGCATTTGCACAGCTGCCAGAGAGGCACTGAGTCAGCCCAAGGGCAAAAAGAAAAAGGTCAGGCAAGGGCCAGTCCCTACTCTGTTGGCACCTCATGCAAATCAGACATGGCTCAGGCAGGCAGCAAGAGATTATCCAATGCACACTGAGCGGGCAACCTAGGAGAGGAAAACTCCCACTCTACGTTTTCTCAGGCAGCTGTTCTTTGTAGAGAGGAGCACTTTAGTCACTGTTCTGTTCAGCATGTCTCTATTCCCTACAAGTGAATGGAATGATCTATTTTTACACTCAGAGGTCATATAGGGTAGGTTAATTTGCTTGTCTTGCCCCATACTGGTATTTTCTTACACATTGGCTGCTGCCAACTGTCATCACCCCATACACATTTTATAATCATCCTGAAACTTCAAGCCAATATGTAAGTCTGAATAAAGAGAGAGAATTTCACTGGGTGAAAAACCTTCTAAACTTTAGAAAGACTGTCTTATCCACTGCAAAAGGATTAATGGATCCTGGCTCTTTTGAATCTGGATTTAAGACAATCACAAAGATGTCTCTCAAGGTACCCATTAGTGCTGCATCTGGACATATTCACACTGCATAAAACAAAAGATAATGCTTTCAGTTATGTCACCCCCCAGCCCACATGGCAAAGGCATACTGGTGCCAGTAGCAATCAGAACCCAAAGGCTTTGTGTGCGATTCAAACCTGATTCCCTAGAGCAGGTGAGCTGATGCAGTGTGTCACTGTTACCAAACAGGGAAGGTCTCATCTGCTGTTCTGTCCTCCCACTTCCATCTCCCTTGACCCCAAACAAATGGTCCAGCCCCTGTCCAGTGACAGTTCGGGTTCTCTTTGGTGACTCAGTTCAACTTTCTGAGCCACCAGAAAGTATTTGAGGAGTGCCTGACCTGATACAAGATAAGCTGTGGGACTGTTGACTCTGTTGACTGTTGACTGTTGACTGTGACCGTTTGTCTGTGTTCAGGGACTAGCAGCCTATAAGTAGCAAAATTATATTAAGTGGCCATTCACAAAATATTTAATAATGCCACTGACATATAATGTCTCCAGTTTACTGCTAACAACCTGCTCTTCAAGTTCAAAGGGTCATCATGAAGGAGGAAGAAGTGGGAAAGGGAGGGATTGCTAATTAATTTAATAGCTTCGGTTAACAATCTGTATAATTCTCTGTTGTATTTTGCTAGCCATGGGAAGACACACCACTGCAAAAATTTTGGGCTAATTTACAACACTTTTGTTAGAGAGCTGCAGAGCCTTCACATTTTTATAGTGCTTGCAAAATCATTACAAGACGTGAAATTAAGAAGTGTGGTCTTGCAAAAGTGTTTGACGAGAAGAAGGAAATTCACAGCTGAAGCAAACAACAATTACCAAAGGAAAGGGTTACATGAAATAGTAAATGACCATCCATGTGAATTTGCACTGCAGGTGGACTCAATGTGATTCAGTGACTCAAAATATTCAGTGACTTGCTTTTATCTGGGTCAGTATCTGCCAGAAAAAGAAAGCAGCCTTTCCCTGGGCAACTTATTAAAAAGAGTCTCTCTGCCTTCTGCCATGTGTGCGCCCCTATTATCATATCCTTAGTCCAGCAATTTAGTATGTCATTTCACTGAAAAGTAACTTATGTGCAAATGAGTCTAATGTGGTCTTAACATGGTAAAACAATGTAAGAGCGAAGAACAAGAACTGTCTTATTTTTCCTATGTTTAAACTCCTTCAGGACTCTCACAAGGAAATGATAAATCTCCATTTGACAGCATTTGATGTGCATTTACATAAAATGTAAGAAATCAAAATCCTGAGGGCAGCACAAAATTTCACAGTATCTCTGAAATTTATTAAAAATCATCAAACAATTATCTTACGTCTAATATTCTGATGAAAGTTACTTCGGACTCAGAGCTACCAATTTCTATGAGTTGTTTTGGATTTACATCCAAAAAAAAAGGCAAAGATAATCTAATTATAAGAGCAAGATTACAAATAGTCACACAGGAGAAGAAAAATAGGTTCACCATGCCTATGAAACAAAAAATACTCTGATGAAACTACTTACTAAGGAACCACTGCTTTGCCAAAGTAATTAAAACCAATTTACTTTAAAATGCATATTCAAAGACAATAAAAACAACTCATTTGTCAAGCAGGTAGGGGGAGGACTTAAATTTGAAGCTAAAAGCTAATTAAAAAAAGAAATTATCTGAAAATCTTACCTGCACATCCTACACTACACGATACAAATTGTGGTTAGCTTTAGCTGAACACTGTTGAGTTGTTTCCTTTACAAGAATTTCCTCTACCTCAGTGTCATCATCCCTTCCTTTTTCAGTTTAGGTGCACTAGGTTCAAAGTTTCCGGGTAATTTTCTTGTAAAAAGATCAGGGGAAAAAAAAATGCCTCTAGTAAGAGATCTAAGCATTCTGAGTTTTAAAATCTTTTACTTGCTTTTTGTCAAAAATGCATTGGACTTTTTAGTTTGCTTCATTTAAGAGCAGAAAGGGTAAAAGACCTTTTTTTTTTTTTTCCCCCCAAATGCTGCTACTGGATGGTTCATAAAAGTGTGTAATGTCAATAATCTGCAAGCTACCCAATGCACAATGTACAACACAGATCAATATTCACTATAACCGGCAAGTTCTCCCTGCCTGTAGTCTCTTTCCACATGCACTGCAAGCAGGCGTTATATGAGGGCTATTACTTTCTTTCTGTGCCCTCACAGTTTAGCCTTGTTGGCTACCTTAGTGGGGCTTTGGTAGGAGAAAAAAATGAATAGTCACAGCTGCCTGTGACTTCCCCATTGGACTGGCAAGTCAGGCAGAGCCTTTCAGCATATACACTCCCAGAGAGTCCAGCCCCTCTTCCAGGCTTCCTGTATGGACATGAAACCCTTAAATGACAGGTTGCACAGTGACTCTAAATACAAAAAGACGTCTGACAGCACTTTCTTGTTAATTCATTACAGTTCTCCCCATTTCAATAGAGGTCATGTGGATACACTGGTCCCTCAGATTGCACCAGACATTTCAAGCCCAGTAGGACTTGTTTCTCCTTCCCTGGCGAGATCACTCTTTACTGCGGACTGAGACAATTACTCCATTTCATTCAGGGTCCATAGGAAGAAGCTAGGAAAGGCTTTTTGCTGTATAGCAAGTGAACTCAGCATTGCCTATGTTCATGTACATATTCCTTTAGGCAATGTCCAGTATTAATATTTGGCTATGTTGGGTTCTGAGCATTTGGAGATATAGGATGTGTATTCTCAGATTCAACCATGTGTTTATCCCTTTGCTCCTTCCCAAATGGAGCCCACTGGCGATTACGCTTGCTGACTGTCTCCTCAAATACCTTCAGTATTTTGTCCCAATACAAAGTATATCTTTGGTTTACAAGTTACAGAACACTCCAATGTATCTTTGTAAGTTTCAGTATAAAGAGTTAAGCCTTTTGAAGGTGTCTTTTCTGACTATGGAAAAATAATAATAATAATAATAATAAGTTTACTTATCTTTTCCCTTCAAGGAATTATGGAGTGCAACATAAACAAAGTCAAGGCTTCAGACTGTTGGAAAGAGAAGATGGATTTTTCCCAAAGACACACCTTACAAAGATAAATACGCTTCATTATTTTCAAGTGCTCATTGTAGTACTCTCTAATTAATATGTTTATTAAATAAATTCTAAAACAATTAATAGGTCAGTCCAATTACTAGAGCAGGATACAACAGAAGCACGAGTCACATACAATTTTGAAAGTCATGCTGCCCGAACCACACCACACGAAAATGTTGTCAAGTAGAATCAAATATTTGACTGAGTCTCTGCCCCAATTCACCCGTCCTCTTTTGTAAAACTAATATATATGCTAAAAAAGCAGTCTCACTCAATGTACTTCCCAGGCTCCTATTTTCCCCTTGCACGTTTACAAAAGAGAAGGTAAAAGACCAATCCAGAACTTCCTCTCTGCTTCCTCTCCCCTCACTCACTCACTTGCTCACTCATTCAGCATACTTTATGCTACAGCTACAGGAAATTGCAGGCCCCATTCTCAGGAATGTCTTCCCAGCCCTGTGGAAAGTCAAGGTGGGGGTCCATCTCCTACCTTGTCCATCTCACTTTTGCTCAAGCATTTTGTCAGCCAAGAAGCAGGAGGGGAAATGTACCATCTCAGTATGTAGTCTTGTACTAGTGGGAGGAATTAAGTCTCTTTAGTTTTCTGGTACTATTCTGGCTTAACACATTCACACATACGTCCTCCCATCCCCAGCTATGGTTAACACTGAGTAGGTAAGAAAATTTCCACTCCAATTATTTTCTACACTGAGTCGGTGGTGTTGGTTCTGCTATCACAGGAGGTGTTGAACAATATCTAAACATGAACTTCTGTCCGGTTTGTACTAGTTTATACAGTCAGTGGAATGGCATGTTGTCAAGTGTGGCTTATGGAGCAGTAAGGTAATTCACCTATTATTCCCCTGGGAAATAAGGGAAGGTCTTGTTACTTAGCACAAATCTTCTGCACTACAGTACAGTCTGTCTTGGGCATTAGGGTGTAATAATACCAGTAATAATACCTCTTGCAAACAGAGAAAAGAGCAAAAAAAATGCTTGTGACTCAGACCTTCAAAACCTTTTCATTCTTACAATCTTTATCACTGTTCATTTGGAAAGATTGCCTAGTACTTCAAATTCAATAGCAATCCCTTCTTGAATTTCTTGGTAGTCTAGTCCACTTACTGGAAGCCAAGAAACATAAACCCAAGACAGATGACCACCACCGTATTATGAGTTTTCCTTTTCTAAACTCACTGTCACTTTTAAATTTGCACAGTAGTTTTTTGTTGTTGTTTAACTAAAAGTCAGATTCATACAGATTTACAAGCAGTTTTGGATCCTCTTACGGAACAGTATTCCTTCACCATAGTCAAAAAAACTCGACCAGCTACAATTTTCTTGCAATATATAGTCAACAGTTTTGTAACCACATATTGAAATAATGTCTCCAGCAAATGACTGAAACTGATTTAACTATGGAAGTTGTCAAAAAAATTAGAACAATAAACTGTTAATTTGATTGTCTTCCATAAATATTTTAAGCCATCAAAGTACTGAACTTTATTACTTTTGTGTTTGATAGGTAATAATAAATATATTACACTGGACTGTTGTGTATCTCACTGATGTACATGCTATATCCCAGTAACAGAGGCCAGATGGAAGATCAAACAATGCAATCTAAGAGACAAAACCCTGTAATGAGATGATTATATATTTAGCGAAACTCAAAAATGAGACTATTGTGGTCTATCTGCAGCTGCTGTCACTGAAGCTCAGGAATTTGCATTATTGAACCGCAGGAAGCTGTCATGAGTTGATCAAAACTGGAACAGATTCTAGTGGGGCCTTTTTTCAATTTTGTATCTTATGTAACTTGTGGCTGTTGCAGAAAGCTTAGTAAATACCGTTTCACTCAGGCACCATATTTAATTATAGCTACTAAACCAGAAAAGTATTTCCCAAAAATGCAATCACATTTTCTGTTTCAAAACACTGAACACTTTATAACTACGTCACAAGCATAACACTAGAAAGGCAATGTTTCAAAAAGTGTATTAGATAAACATAAGATTTAATGAGTTAAAAGTTGCCTCTTCCATGCAAGCTCATTTCTAAGTATTTTCTAAGATTTATTTATTTTTATTTTTATTATTATTATTTTTACTTTCACCAAGAAAGCATGATTGAAAAGGATGACTTTAATATATAAGCACAGTTTTAGAGTACTCTTCCTGGCTAGACTCATGTCTGCCAATCTTTACTTTCTTGCCACTTTTTATGGCCTTTAATGAACCCAGGAATCAATCTATCAACTTCTGGATGTGACACTTAAAATTCTGGACCTTCCTGCACAAATCAATTGCGTATTTCCTCTAGGCCCTGACATGTCTAGCATACAGTAGTAACCTTGCCCTGCACATGCAATAGGCATGTGCCCACAGTGTGTCGCCATGTTGGACACCTCATTTTTGAGCTGACTGCAAAATTTCTATTTAGTTTCTAGCTTGGTAAACGTGCTACTGACAAATTACTTCTGCACACATCTTCACTTGTTCTGCAACATAACTAGCAAATCTTCTACCAGGTCTCTTGCAGTTCCCTATGTCCTCTAGCGCTTCTGCAAACCTCCTGCTTTCTTTACAATCTGAAGACAGGTGGAAGAGAGAGGATTTGTCCTGAAGCTTGGATACAGAATGACATATTCTACCTCTCATCATATGTATGTAAAGAATGTAGATGACAACAGAGGAACAGAAGTGTTTATAGGAAAAAAAATACTTATGGATATGGAACTATATGTAGAGTCCATTTGGAGGGACCTCCCTTCTCTGCAGACTCGAGTCTCTCCAGACTTGGTGCAGACACTGACGGTAGCCACACAGGGTAGGGCTCATGGACAACTTAACATTTATAAACCTTCTATATTTCCAGGCCCTTACACAGTGCTACACTATAATACTGGTACTATATATGATAGCCTCAACTTTTCCCTACATATAAGTTAAAACTATCAATGGACAAGAAAACCTTGAAACCCCCTCCCCCCCCCGCCTTTTTTTTTCTTGCCTGTATTGTGTTTGATAGACGATAGTCAAACAGGAATGATAGTCAAACAAAAAATACAGGCAGATTATGTTCTCACAGTCAGTATCATGTTGTAGTATGCACAAGAAAGACAAGAATCTTCAAGACTGCTGTCTTACAACAGATCTCCCATTGCTGATCCCATCTGCATCCTTCTTTAGGAAATTAATTATTCCAAAAACTTGGTTGGATTAGGTTTGGGTTTTTTTATTTTTTTTTTACAGTACAAAAGAGATATTTTTTGCTCATGGAGAGCAGGTCTAACCATATTTTTGCTTCTTGCATTATGTTTCTTACTAGAAGTACAATTTTTGACACTTACTGCTGTCTAACGGCAGCAAAAACAGAAGCCACTGTTGCGTGGAGGGGGAAATAAAGTTTTATTCAGAGCAAAAACATGTAACAGAAATGCTACAGAAATCACTGAAATGACCCATTACTTCAAACCAACTATCATGTGAAGTCACTTGTAAATTGACATATACGTGATTAGGCAAATCAGCACAACTGCAGTCTATAAAAGTCACATTAGCAGCTTCTTTTCTCTAGAGATTGGCAAACAGAAAGCAGGTATTTCCAAGCCCTGGTTAAAGTCAGTAATTCTGGATATAAGAGCACTAAAAACAACATCTGGCATTAACGTAGACTTAATTTCCTTTGTCTCCTTTTACCAAGGCATGGGCAGTGAGGATTAGCTATATCACCTCTCCAAGCTGAGGTGGGGGAGTTCACAGAAAATCCAATCTTGCTTTATAATAGCTGATTCTCATAGAGGGCAGGCTCAGTCCAGAGCTTTAAATAAACTCTGTGCACTCTTCATATTCACATTTGACAATTTATGTTGTTAGGCAATGTGTTGATGACAACATATGAAAAACAATGTGGCTGAGGAGCAAATGTAACATATTGGTTAAGTACCAGGAAGGTTACCACCATTTCTGTTAGTTTTATGGCCAAGGAATGGAAATGCACAGTACAACCACTGGCACTTCTGAAGTACGGGCAATCATTAGTCCTGCTGAAAAATGTTAAAAAGGAAACATATTAAATGTTAAAACAGGAAACACTGGTGGAAAAGAACTGAACTTTGAGAAAGATTTAGAAATATAAAGGCACACTTATCTACACAGTAGAAACCCTCTTTGGTAAAAGCTTAAGGTGGAGGAAGGCTTTTGCCTAAGTACCACAGTTAGACAGCTCTTCAGTTGCATGACAGAAATAGGGAGATCTCTTGGAGCTGATATGAAGGACACCAAAAATGCTTGTCTTATTCCTCTATTCCTTCTCATTTGTGTGATTAGGGGATATTTGAAAAACAACAAGGTATTTCATTCTCATAAATCCTGAGACAGTTGTAACATCCATCACTACAACTGTATTCTCAAGAGCACCAAGAAGATAACAGAGCTGCATGAATTAAGTGTCAGTATCAAAGATATATCTCCTCAGAACTAGCCTTAGTTGAATACAAGACAGTGATGAGAGTGGGACGAGCCTTGATGGTCTCCTAGCAAAGTGACTGAAGTTCTTCCAAAATAATTTTCCAATACTTGTTCCCCATTGGTATTAGGAGGAAATAGAGTTCCATTGTTTCCAGGAACTTATATGTCCGATTGTCATCTTCTGCCAGGCAGCTAATAGCGACAGAGTATGATCATGATTTTGAATGGCATTGCTAGGTTTATTATGGAAAATAATGCTAGGTACTGGTACTAATGTTCTAAAGGGTTAGGAATAGATGTTTGTATACTGAAGAGCTCATTTTTGCATAAATCCTCTGCAGCTCTCAGCTGAAGGTAGCTCAGGATATGACGTAGATATTGGTGTCCGTGGACAAAGTACTATTAGCCCTATCGCATTCCTCTCTTCTCTCTGCCAAAATGACAATTTACAGTATTCTCAGCTAAATTAGAGGATGAAAGAAGACTTTACCATTCTTCCAAATCACTGCCACTTAGCTTGTCTAGACCACACACAACTCAGGAGTGAATGCAGTTAGCCTGACTAAACGTCTGATTCCTTCTATCCTTCCTTGTCTCCATTTTCACTTGACTTTTCTGCTCGATGTTGCCTAAACCCTATATGCCAAGCTCCCTAGGGCAGGAGCCATTTGGGTCAGAACCCAA
The DNA here is from genome assembly GCF_040182565.1 of Anser cygnoides. Lineage (NCBI taxonomy): Eukaryota > Metazoa > Chordata > Aves > Anseriformes > Anatidae > Anser > Anser cygnoides. Next base: position 143,615,116 of record NC_089873.1, on the reverse strand, counting down.
GCAGGATTCTTAGGAAATACCAAAACACAAAACTGAGAGCATCTAAATCATAATACTTTGTAAATACTGATAAATTCATTGAGGGGTCTCAAGAAGTATGCAAGTATAACTAACGTCATTTTACAAGAAGGAAAATGTGAAACCAAAAGGTTATGGGCTGTTCTTGGTGCCAGGTGTTAAGACCGATGCAGAATCAGAGTTCAGCTTCTTGTGTAGACTACTGAGGAAACTGTCTCTGGAATAGCATTTAGCACTGGAATTAACATCATCTTAGCCACTGTGACGTTTCATATATTCTTCTTTTATCTCAGACTTGGCCTCTAATGAGCACTATCTCCCATATTAAAATAAAATAAGCACAGTTTGTGTTTTCTATTTGAATTTAGCAAAACTGGCAATTTTCTGCAGCATCTTCCGTCTCCATAATTGCTATATGACTGCATTACAGTCACAGCCCCCAGTCCATGGTTGAGTCCCTTCTGAGCCTAGATCTAGATTGTTACAGTGCCCTTTGGTGTTTGACTTGGTAGGTTTCGCTGGCATCAGGTACCGAAGGTTCTTCCAAAACCTGGAATTCACAGGAAGGGATTTATCCTTTTTCCACTTCACAACCCTCTTTGATGGTAAAAGAGACAGTGATTCTGGCAAGAAATTGTAGTCACTTATAGGCATATATTCAATTAATATGATCTTAGTTTTCCTTTCAACTAGTGCTTTATGTAGTCCACTCTCAAGTTCATATATGGCTGTGTCAGAAATGTAGTTTTGGCTCAGTACAATGATTAATCTTCGACTTTTATCAATGAATGAATGGATATCATCAACAACAGCTGCAAATTAAAGATAAATGTGTTATTAAACTAAATTGAAAGGACAGGCATTGAACTGATTTCCTTTGACAATTGCACATGTACCAAAAATATTCCCCTTATGAAGTGACTGCAAGGAAACATCCTGCCCTTAAGAAGAGATTAATGTGCATTACAGATCATGAGTCTGTGAAAATGAATTCTCACAGGGCCAAAGCCTGTTCTCTGGGACAGATAAAAAAATACAGTCTCCAGCTACCTGAGACAGCTGTCTGTCAGTAGTCACATGGACTGAAGGTGACAGCAAAATTTATTCTTCCTCCAGCCAGATGTCTCTTCATTCTTTCATAATGGACACCATTAGAGAGATTCCACACAAAGTCACCAGCAGCCACCTGAATATTCAGTAAATCTCAGTTTACTCCTTCCTTTATTTCACTGAATTCCCAAATCTATTGCCAGTAATCCAAGGATGAGAAGACCATCATGTGATGACAGAATGAGTTCTAACTCTGTCTCCACAACCATGCGACAATGAGATCTACAGAGACAACAGGTCTAGAAAACGTGCCTCGTAGGGACAGAGAAAGCAAACTGTAGTAGTAACACAATGAAGAGAAAACAGAGAGGAGAAGGAGGCTGGCAAGGGTATTGCAATATACCAATGGCTCCTGTAAACAGAGGGAAACAATCTGTTTTCCATATTCACAGTGGATCAAACCAGAGAAAAGGAAATAAGATAGAACTACTGCAAGGAAGAATCAGACTGAACACTTAGAAAAGCCTTTTTTAACACTCAAAATGGATTGGGAAAGTTATGGTATCTCTCTCAGGTTAAAAGAACGTGTCAGGAAAGGACACATGAAGGGAAGATCCTGCCTTAGGAAGGAGGGTGATTAAGCTTATTGCTCTGTGTTTTTAACAAGGAAATCCAATTCTCCAAATAGGCCTTCAAACTAAATGGAATCCCCCAGTATCTTTTTTTTTCTTTCTTTCTTTTTAAACATCTGTAAAAGGCCATTAGTAATATAGGGAAACAAAATGCCATGTTCTCATGTATATTTTCTTAACCCTATGGCTCCCACTGCATTCAAAACATGCTATCAACTGCCAGACTGAAGACAGACAAACATGTGAGTTACCTGAGGATCTGAGTAACAGAACCATCAACTGCTCAGTGCAGTAAGCATGAGTTCAGACATAGACGCCTGCCCTCAGCAAAAGCAGAGCAAGAGTGCTATTACCATGAAGCACATTACGTTCTCTGTGTTCTCACCCTAATTTTCTCCATGATAGCTTTTTCACCTTATCTTGAATGTGTAATTAAAGGTATGTGTACATGTATATATGAATTCATAAAAATATATAAAATGTATAAAATGTGTTTATGCTTCATTTGCATGCAAACACAGCCTAGATAAAATGAACATGTAGCATTTCAATGCAAAGAACTTCTGTCAGATTTCCTTCTCATTGCAGATGTTTATATATTCATGAAAAGGATGTGTCTATTTAATGACAAGAATAATCAATACACTTACCTCCCCCAGGAGAGACATCTCTCTCAAATATACATAACTTGTACCCAAAATTTTCTTCTAGTATCATTGGTAATATCTTCAAAGCAAATTCTCTCTCTTCTTCACTAGTAGAAGCACAGTCTTTCAGATAAGACACAAAAGCATCATATTCTTTTCCATCTGGAAAGAAATCACCAATTTTTGTCTTGTTGGCAACCGTTAGAAATACAGTATCTGATCCACCATTCTGGCTTACAAAATTATTGTCTCAGTATCAAAGCATCCAGAAACATCTTCCTTATTACAGACTAGTATGCTCAACATGTCTGCAACTTGATAAGAAAGTTATATAAGTTCTATTGCCCATTTTCACAATTATTTTACCTTTCATCTAACACTACCAAGTAGTCCTGTAGAACAGGTACTGAAAAAATAAGCTAGTTTATTATTTTAATGACTTAGAGTTATAAGAATATACCATGTCTGGTCATATATTGGCCAGTAATTTATAAACATGGCTTAGCACATTAAGCAGTCCGGGCTTACCACATTAAGCAATCTCTAATTAAAACTTGCAACAAAACTGTCTGGATTGATACAATAACACACATAGTTTTGAATCATAAACTATGCTTCTTCCCTAGCATGAATGGAAAAATAAATAATCCTGGCAGGCATAAATGACATTCACCCATTACTGAGAGAACTCCAACCACTGCAGCTCATTCAAGGTATATTCAAGGAGATTTAGAGACTGAGGAGGTCTAAGGAAATCAGGTACACATACACAGCAAGGTTTTTTTCACTACAATTCTCAGAAACACAGTCAGAGAGTGAAAATTATACCCAGAGTTAGGTAATTGTCAGGCTTGCTCCTTAAGTCAAGGTCCCAGCAAAGTTGCTTGGTAAAACATTGGCAGTGTACTCTCTTTAAGTGCATTTAGTGACAAACCTATAAACACTGCAATGACCTCTACAGACAAGGAAGCATTTTAACGTGAAGCAGAAAGGCATCAGTTAGGTGAAAACAAATTTGAAAACAGAAACAACAAATGGTCTGTCAACTCCAGGGTGCTCATCCTCCCTGCAGATAGATTACCTGTATACTTCCACACATTTGCCAACAATTCTCCAGCTTCTGTGATGAAGAACATTGTACAATAAAGCATGCTGGAACAGTAACCAGCTATGTCCCTTCCACTGTCTGTTCCAGAGGCAACTTCCTGACTGTGTTTATCTGCTTTATTACCCCAAGGTGGATAACACACTAACTTGACAATCAAGTTCTCTTTCACATATTCTTCGCTGTTTCTACTTACAAAACTCCTGGACTTATTTTGCCCCTTCCTCTGTAACGATTGTTTTTTAGAGCCTACCAGAAGCTATTTTTTAATCAGCACTCTCTTTCAATGTCAGCATTAGCCAAGTCATACCTCCAGCAGTGTCATCTCTTCTGCATATGTTCCTGTAAAATAGAACTAAGTCTACTCTGAACATCACACAGACAACTGTCATGGCTATTACAGTACATGGAAGTAGTACAGCAAGAATCATTCCAGTTGTAAAAAGGTGCACTGGCAGATCTCGGGTGTTTCCTGTAAAAGAGAAGCCCAGGAAATTAAGGCCTTAACAAAGAGTATTATAGGACAAGATTAATTTAGTAAATTGCATGGCAATTTAATGGCACCTTAAAATTACCCAAACTGAAAAGTTTGTGTGAATACTTTCCTGCCAGTATTTCAAGTGCACACGCATCCCATTCATCCTGAGATGGAGAAAAACTACAGAACATAGATTACTCTAAAAACTGGAGAATTAATCTTGCATGTCTGCGCACATTCTGCATACACATAAATGAGATGTATGTGGGATCAATACCGAGACTACAAGTCCTCAAAGATGTACAGCATCCCAGACTGGAGGACTATACTGGGTCAACCACTTTTATGATGAGTTCTCTTCAGGATCTCTATCATTTTGTGTTAGTCCCTACCCTTCTCTCAGCCCATCCATAACAGCCATTCATGACCCATTTAAACTCTTTGCCCAAGATCATCTTTTGCTTCTGTCTCTACTCTCTTTCAGGCTTTTTTAAAGATTTATTTTACTGTTTTAAAGATTTATTTTACTTTTTTAAATTGATTTGTTCTATTATCCTCCCCTTTTCAATTCCAAATACAAGTTTTTAAGTATTAAATCTTTGTGAAGTCCTCTGTGAAGACATCATGTCATGCTCACTGTAGCCTGTATTTCATTTGTTTTACTATGTACTACATCTTTTAAGATTGACTAGTCTATTTTCACACTTACAGAATTAAATATTTCCTCTCAGTAAACCTTGGAAAGGTCTAAGAGAGATGGAAAACAAGCAGAGAATGCCCATTTGCCATGAATCTCCAAGCTGTGTGGACTACAGATGTGAAGTGTTACTTCAAAGTAGAGTTCAGCTTTCCAAAGCTAGAAAGATAGAGTCCCTGACTCTACCTTTCTAAGAAATTATCAACCAGAATGTGTGAGGCATTAGCAGGAATATCAAAGATTACACTTTCCATGAAAGAAGGGAGAAAAAGAAAAAAAAAGAAAAAGAAAAAAAAAAAAGAAAAAGAGCTGCTTAATAAACAAAGTGGCCCAAATAACAAACACTGGGCTGCACTGAGGTTTGGGTAGTCAACCCCGATAATCCCACCAATGTGATGCACTGGAGAGCACAGAGGATATTTTATCATGGAATCTAACAACCTGCTGCAAAGGGATCTATCAGCTAGAGCTTAGCTCAGCCGCCCTCAGCTGTATCCACACCACCATCAGTTTAACTGTGGAGCCCTCACACAGCTGATGTAGCAGAAGGAGCAGCAATCCCTACTGCCCCATCTCAGAGCACAAGGAATCACCCAAAGAACTTGTTAAATCAAACCCCAGAGGAACCAAGGTCTTTACCAGCACACACACATATCTGGATCAGTACCCTGCTTCCTCTGTTGAGAGGCTGGCATGATTAGTAATTAAAAATAAGAAATGTTGTTCATAGATTATACCGTACCTTTCTTCAATTTCACTATTTTTATTTGCACTGCTTCATCAGCTTGCAGCTTACAGGTGAAATTATGATGCAAGTCCTCATCTCTTACTTTTTTAATCCGTAGTAGCCTTGTGACGTAAAACTTGTTTCCCAAACTGCAACAAGGAATGGTGTTAGCAAAACTATCTGCATAGAAATCTACAATAAGTTGAGAGGCAGATTTTGAGGAAAAGTTTGTAGAAGAACCTCAGACATTTTAATGAGTTTGCGGTCCATAAAATGCAGAAATTTATCACACACAACAGAAGTTCAGTATTTTCTGGAAACCTACTGTAATTTTTTGAACTCTTCTTCACATATCAAAGGGTCATTCTTGGGGATATCTGAGCATTTTTCTGGAAACGTTTCATTAATCAACCAGTAGAGGCTGGCATCTTCTTGCATATCGTAACCCAAGAAACCAGTGCAATTGAGTATCTCTTCTTTACCTACACAAAGCATAACATAAGAAGATGTAGTCAAAAGTGTCATTCATGTTCACAGTGCAATAAAATGTCAGCTTTCCAGACCTCATATCCAAGCAGCTGTGTTCCCTTATGGGCTTAATAGCCCCTTTCATATGTGTGCCATGGTGGCAGTGGCTTTGGCAACCACGCACAGAGCTCTGTTGTACTCCACTACAGAGGGAGAGTCATCCACACTTTTATCTCAGATTAGCTGTAACAGCCAGAAAAGTTTAAATAGGCCAAAGCATTTCAGACTTCAGGGAACAAAACTGTGTGCTGCAGACAGAAAACAGCAGAGGACAACCCATCACCAGTGCCCCAGGGATGTAAAAGTAAGTAACTGGTAAGGGGAATTATAACCAATTGATGATGACAGCTAAACCGTATACTACAACGTAAGAAGTAACAAAACCTGTTAGCACCCATGCTGACCTCTCCCAGAGAAATTCTCATCCCAGCACCACACCTGGAAATCAGCATAATCCTGAATGCATGAATAATTAACTTAGCCAGTCAGCTACTCCATACCACTCCAAAACACTATTTGGAAGTGTAAAGGAACCACGCCTTAAATTCTGGTTAATTATAAGAAAGAGCAAAAGTAAAAAGACAACAGTGCACATGGGAAAATAAAGGCAAAGGTCTGGAGCTGTGGAGTGTGAAATCTGATGATCTGCAAGGCATTTGAATTTAAACACTGTCATGGAAAGCTTATCCTGAGGTTAGCTAAAACATTACATCACCATTTCTAGGTTATGCCAGCACCGTTTCCAGGGAACACATCCAGAACACATTTCAGTAAACCACAAAAGCCACACACTAGTTCTTGTTCAGGACACTATGCACAGATGCTTTCCAGTAAGTAACCCTGTCCAGGAATACTCTGAGAACATACATTATAAACAGACTTCTCAAGGTTTAACAGGGTGGATGCTTCCAGTGAAACTGCTTAAGAATCTTTAAAGCGAGGTCGAGCTGAAAATGTGGCACCCTTAGATTTAGACCTTACAAATCCAAATCCAAATCACAATTGTACAGATTGAAACATAGACCTAGAAGAATATTATCATCTACCTTGCAACTCTAGCTTTTTCACTGCGCACAACAGCTTTTTGTTTTTTTCAAGGAAACCCTATAGAGCACCATCCAAACCATGAAGGGTTTGAAATTCCAAAATTCCCTTCTCTCTCCACCATGCCATCAGTCTGATCAGCCATCAGGTAGTTCAATGATCTTACCAAATGATCTGATCAAAGTATATAAGACATAGAAGACTTATGGTTCATAATCATTTGATGCTGAACCATGTTTCCGTGTAAGGGTTGGGACGAGCAGAGTAAGTGATAAGAACTGTGTAGGAACAGTGCCCTGGCAGACTGGGAGACATAAGGCGATGTAGGATTGGGGTGTTGGCATTAGAAAAAGGACCTACTAACTGGCCTTTGTGAGGTGGAAAGTAAGCCAACATCTGGTGTCTTAGCTGAGCAAATGAGATACACATATGAGCCACAGAGGCGGTGAATATGTGTTTGCAGAATTGTGCAGGTAATCAAATTGGAGAATCCCTCAAACACAGGAGAGCAAAAATACAGGTGAAGTTATATTCTTAAGAACTATATACAGCCTCTTGGATGCTTTGTGGTCAAAATCTTGGATAGTTTCCAACACTGTGTGAAGCCTGCAGACCAAGTTATCTAACCTTTTCCCAGCTAGTCAAATTTTTGGCTTTTGACAATAAGACAAATTCTTTGAAGCAGTAATAGATCTGCATGCTTGCATTGCCAGGACTGTCATCCCTCACGTTTCTCATTTCTCTGCAGCATGATGTCCTTGACTGCATCAAATATTAAAGAGATTACTTATTATTGTTGCTCACTGGACAAACCAGATATCTTTCACACATCATTCTGTGGGGTTTGCTGTCTAAAAAGGGAAGTCGTGGTTTATCATCACTGTCACTTTCTCTTGCTGGTCATAACAACAACCTGATCTTCGGCCTCTGTAAGGGTGAACTTAATGTATATCAATCATAGAATCCACTAAACAAAACATAATCAGATGTGAAGATGGATCAGATCCAGAAGGGTACACAGACAATTCGTTCAATCAGACTTAACTAGACAATCAACTATAAAGAGATCTGAACAAAGTCATATATATGATGCAGCTAAAATAAAGATCCTTGAACTAATTTGGTACCTATTTCTGTTTCAATTTCTTCATCGCGTCCAACTATCTCCAAAGTGACAGCCTCTGGTGCATCTAAAAAAAAAAAAAAGAATTACTGATATTGAAGTAACAGCTTTCTTAGATTCTACCACAGTAAAAATGATGCATTTGCTTTACTTCTAAAACAAACCACATAGATTCCATTTGATTCAAGGAAGAATATCTGGACCTGTCGTTACCAAGCAGCTTAAAAAGCAGTATATCCTGTTGAATTTTTTGCATGTGCATACGTATACATACACAGTTTACAATGGTTGGAAAGGCTCTCTCACAAAACTCTTAGTAAGTTTGTATGACTTACAGCAACCAATTTTGAAAAAATTACAACCAACTTCAGGGAAGACATACTAAATAAATGTTTCCAAATTGGTAATGTGTAATGTAAACTTCTGCTTTTTATTTTTAAATTATTGCAAAATAGATCAGATTTCCAGATCTGATCACCTTTATATATTTATTTATTTATCAAATAAGTATAATTAGGAGATAATGAACCATATCCATAAACAAATAAGTTTAGCAGGGAATTTTTTCCATAGTAAGGAGAACCAAAAGCACCTTTCAAAGTTTTCAGAAAGTTTTCTTACCTTCTTCTACTACCAGCTTAATTGTACTTGTGCTGTGGTATATCCTTCCATTATGGCTGATCAAAATTTTACAGGTATATATACCAGAGTGCTGAACTGTTAAGGTTTTAAAATCCAGTTCCCGTTCTGTTTCGTTTTGATAGTTCTTACAGTCCTACAACAATAAATCCAGAAAATATTATTCTGTAGCAAAGATATATTCAAAACCTTAAAAAAGACAAACATTATTTTTGAAATGAATCTTCACCATCACTCTTTTATTTTCTCAATGACATCTACCTGACCCAAAGGAGGGGGGGCCCAGTGTTCAGTCATGGTCATTTAAACACAACCTCTGAATATTCAACCCACTAAAAGTTGAGAGCACTGTAATACGGTTCTTGTCTAAATTACCTTAGATTAAGAAGGGAAAATGGTCACTGGTGGGATCAGGGAATGAACATTTCCTGGATGCATACATTTGTTAACAAGCTCTTGTACAAAAGGCATATGTTACCATCCTTCTTTTATCTCAGCTTCAAGTGTAATATGAAAGCTTTCAAAAATTTCACCCAATCAAAAACCCAAGGATATTTAAGTCTAAGGATGGCTGCTTCACCTGTCTCATACAATATTAGTCATAAAAATATTAGGCATCGATACAGTCAGTCATGAGAGAGGTCAGTCTAAGGCACGCCCCTTTACTGAGGAAAACATATCCATCCATGGTCCTGCCCTCTCAAGGACAAGGAAGGAGGGCTGTGTCAGGCAGAATACAGATGCCAACACTTAAGACACCAAAATCCTTTCCTGAAGATGATTCAACATGAACATGAAGGAATGGTGTCTGTTACTCCAAGCAGGACACTTGCAACCCACGGAGAGGAATAAGGAGCACTGCTCAAGGTGGTGAGTAGGGACAGGGCGGAAGAAACCTGGTCAGGGTGCTTAATCCAATGGCTGAGCACACCAACACTCAACAGTTACAAAAGCTTATACAGCTATTGTCTATGCCCTGGCAAAAACTCGTCCAAAGAAGACCAATGATTTGCCTAAACTGAACAGAACTAGATCTGCCACATTTTGGAAAAAATGTTCAGGAACGGCAAAATTTAAAAGTTTTTCAATTACTTTACAAGCACATGCCAACTGTAAAAGAAGTATCTTGGCACTTAATTTAATGTCAGAATAATACATACATTAACAAAGTAGCTAAATCTGCCAACGGATGTGCACATAAGATCTATTACCTTTCCAAACTAACAGTAATTTCTGATTGCAGGTTCATTTTTCTAACAAATCTGAAAGCAGATAGAAACTTTCTTCTCTGTATCTGTCTAAAGGCTTTTTTCACCAAAAACATGAGAAATTAAAGTATTATAAGATTTGTAAGTGCTTCTAGAAATCTTTATAATTCATTTTTCCTGCAGATGTTTTTGATCTACAGCCAATGATTTGAGCAATTACCTTGTACCATGTTACACTGTCATTTTCATTGACAGACAGATCACTGCATTTCAGTGAATGACCCGTTCCAGCATTTTGAATTTCGGTTGTCAAATGATTTTTGTTGAAACAGCTGCTTTTATTCCTTTCAAGCACATTCAAGGTCCACTTCTGAATTGTGAAATTTTGTCTTCCATTGCTATGAAAAAACATTTGTAAAATCAGTGTTAGGAGCTTTTTAAAGGATTGTAGCTCAGTGAGCTATAGAGCAAAACAAAAACAAGTTCTTTAATACATCTGTTAGGTAAAAAATACATCATTAATGAACTGATTATTTACATTCCCCTTCACTGCTTTTCCAATTCCAAATGCATTATTTCTCACAATGAAATAGGTTATCCAAACTAAATCATCTATCACAAAACACTTGACAATAAAATTATATCTATGAAATATAACAGTATATTCCACATTTACCAGAACAAAAAATTAACTGTCTGTGCCATCATATATATTTACAAGTGAGAACAAAAGAGTTTTAGTAGCTTAAATCAACATGTGATCTGGCAGGTTTAATCTCTTATGCTAAGGTTTAAAGCAGTAACCAAGAAATATGAATATATATTTTAAACATAAAAAATAAAACAGGCTACTGTGTTATTGTTCAAAAAGTCACATTTTTCATTGTTTGATGCTGTGTAGATAATCACCAATATTTTGGAAATATTTCCAAACTATGCAATTCTCATGAATTAGTTAATCACTTCTGGATTCAAGCATGATACTTCTGGATTCAAAGTTGACACTAAGATGAGTGGTGCAGTCAATACAACAGAAGGAAGGGATGCCATCCAAAGGGACCTGGACAAGCCTGAGAACTGGGCCCACATGAACCTAATGAGGTTCAACAAGTGAAAGTGCAAGGTGCTGCACCTGGTTTGGGGCAATCTCAGACATGAGTACAGATTGGGAGAAGAACACATTGAGAGCAGCCCTGCAGAGAAAGACTTGGAGGTTCTGATGGACAAAAAGCTCGACATGAGTTGGCAGTGCGCTCTTGCAGCCCAGAAGGCCAATTGTGTCCTGGGCTGCATCACCAGAGGAGTGGCCAGCAGGCTGAGGGAGGGGATTCTGCCCCTCTGCTCTGCCCTTGTGAGGCCCCACTTGGAGTACCGCGCCCAGGTATGGGGCCCTCAGCACAAGAAGGATGTGGACCTGTTAGAACAGGTCCAGAGGAGGGCCACAAGATTGATTAGAGGGCTGGAGCACCTCTCCTGTGAAGAAAGGCTGAGAGAGCTGGCGATGTTCAGCCTGAAGAAGAGAAGGTTCAGGAGTGACCTCATTGTGGCTTTTCAATGCTTAAAGGGGGGTTACAAAAAAAGACAGAGAGCAACTTCCTTCTTGGGCAGACAATGACAGGATGAGGGGGAATGGCTTTAAACTAAAAGAGAGGAGATTTAGGTTAGGTGTAAGGAGGAAATTCTTCATTCAGAGGGTGGTGAGGCACTGTCACAGGTTGCCCAGAGAAGCTGTGGATGCCCCATCCCTGGAGGTGTTCAAGGCCAGGTTGGATGAGGCCCTGAGCAACCTGGTCTAGTGGGTGGCATCCTTATGGCAGGGTATGGGAACTAGATGATCTTCAAGAACCCTTCCAACCCAAGGTGTTCTATGATTCTATGTCTGCCCAAGAAGTCATGTTGGAAGGGATTAATCTCTTTTTCTCTCATTCTCTACTGATCAGAGGTCTACAGTTTAATGGCCACCCCAGGTTGATGGAAAAGCCATGAACTCTTTCTTCTAGAGCATGTTCATCACATCCCATATCTATAAAAAGTCAGGTGAATATGCTCTAAAAATGCCTCTTCTGACTATCTAGAAGCTGAATGTGATCATTCAGGTATCTAATATATTCTATTCACATATTTCCCTAATGACTCAGATTATAGCTGTGAGTTATTTCATTGCCAGATATGTCCAAATACATGGCTACAAAGGGAAAAGAACCTGAAGGTGTTTGGGCTTAAATTTGGCAAAGTTAGTCTCACTTTGGCAAAGTTAGGGCTTAAGAGAAAGTAATTTTTCTACCTGTAAATTAATGGGCGAGGTTTTACAATTAATGCCTAAAACTCAGCTCTCATTTTTACTGAACAAACAGGGTCTGACAAAGCAAAAGTAGTAATCACAGAACACTTCCTTCTGGTGTCAGACATGTCTTCATAAATACATTTGAATCTTCCTGCCTCCAAGAAAAGAAAAAGGAATTGCTCCTAGGAGAACTGAAACAAGCAAAGAACTATTTCACTGAAAATGGCTAAGGGACAAAGAGGTTGAAATGGAGGAACAAGTCTGACAAGTGTATCAGCTTTCACACCATTCTCATGTGATATACCTTTTACTGTTAAAAGAGTCAGAAGAACCATTACAACATCACTTATATGATGAATTTAGCTTGAGATTTCTTTTTTTTTTTTCCTTTATGAACTCCCCAAAACAGAATTGCTTTGCTCACCCTCTTCACATTGCAGTCCTTTTTCAGCCTGCAGATTCTTCTTCTCCTTACTCACTGGAAGTATTCATTATTCATAGTTGCAATTGACTATCTAAATCTAAACATGGTGGTTTGGTTTCTTAATCAGTTAACTGCGGTGTCATAAACAGGAAAAACCTTATCAGAACATTTCCATCAGAGATGTATTCACAGTGGGTGGAGTCCTTCTCATCTGTTCTTCAGCAACGCATTTACACATTTAAATCGACCTACACACCACAGTCAGCAGTGGGATAACACTCGGTAACCTCTCAGAGTGCAGTTTACACGACCTATTTTACAAGTTTGTTTTAGGACAAGATAATCTGTGCCCCAGAGAGACTTCTCTCTCTCCATGACAATAAAGGTACCTAAGGTAAATAGCTAAGGTGAAGTCATAAATATTAGTTCCAATGAATTTCACCAAGTCTGTGTGCTCTTTTAGACATCACACTTGTATCTGAATAATGCTGGAGATGCAATTATGGATCTGGCCATAAAATAAATATAAGTTTAGCACCTAGATTCAGTAAATGGAAGAAAATGATCAATAAAGCCACATGCTCTCCTCAGCACCATCACTCCATAGAGGCTTTTTTCTGTCATTATTTTAGTGAAATCACTTCAACAAATATGAGGATTTCAGCCAAAGTGGATCACGATATTCTAGCTGACGAGACAAACTCTGGCAAGGACCAACTCTCTGGAAGGTGACAAAAACATACCTATGCAAAACTGAGATGAATTTGGCTTATATAATTTCTACTTGTCTGCAATATACATGATTTTCTACACCACCAACAAAAAATACATTACATTGTATTGCTTAAACTGCCAGTGTCTGAGCTGTTATATTCCTGTGTCAGTCTTCACTTGCTGCAATTCTTTAGGGATACTTTTGGGGCTACAAAACTGGCTGCTGGCTTAACAGCCTTTCAGCTTCACTCATAAAACCCAGCAAGAAGGAACAACAAAAAATAGCTTGACTCAGGAGAGATTACAAGGAAGTGAAAGCCCTTAGAGCATATAATCTGAGTTTACCATAAAGACTGCATACATATCCAATTCTGCCATCCCTTAGTTACTTCACTGCACAAACTCAGTGCTGTATTTCTATCTACATCAAGAAAGTGACAATCAGCCTTCCAGTGCACAATATTATGGTTCTCTCTATTTCAAGTTCACAAACACGGAGCAGCAAGATTTTCAAGTTCACAAATACAGAGCAGCAAGATGACCTGCTTTTTTTTGGTTGGTTGATTGTTTTGGTTTATGGTTTTGTTTTTTTTTTTTTTTTGGACAACCACAGGATATGGGTTATGAAAACCCATATAAATTAGAAATCCTGCCAAATATGTGTGACAGTTTTTCTTCTTACCACCCCCACACCAAATACATATGAAATTCTTCATTTTAAAGATTTTTTGCTGAACATGCACACACTCAGGCTTTCAGGTGAAGTCTATTAATTCCTGAAATAACGGCTGAAGTCTACTCTACTAAGCAATGTGAAAACACATCAGAATATGCATCTTTGGCTATACATGCTATGTCTCAGCAAAATACTTCTACTTTAACTGGAAAAATTCTTATTCTTCTTTAAATCAAAAATATAAATAAGTGGATAATACATTATACATCATTACATCATTTTCACCTCTTTCTTGTTGCACATTGTCAGTTGCAACATAGCAGGAAAAAATAGTTTGCAAAATCTGTCAGTGCTGTCATACACTTCCTGAAAATCTGCAGTAAATTGGATTGACACTTTGTTCACTAAAACTGCTTAAGCAGCTAAAAAAATAATAATTCCTATATTGTTTACAAATTATCATATATAAATTAAATACTTGAAAATAAAATATATAAACAAAACTATCTTAGAATGTCTACTTTAAAACAAAAGCCTATTATAAATGCTCTGAAACAAAACAATCTCCATTCTGTCAGTCTTACTAAGTCTTAAACCAATTCATTAGTCCACAATATTTTCCTCTCCATAGAGTCTAATAAAATTCCTCCTTCACTGCAGGAAACTGATTCTGAAAATAATCTTCTATATTTGCTGAAATGTAACAGCTTTAATATGTTTGCCAACAGTGGGAACCAACAGATAAAATAATCCCAAAATCCCATGAAAATCCCCCCCCCAAAAAAAAAAAAACACTTATGCATATTATTCCAATGGCCTTCATTCTGCATTCTGATCCTTAAAAAAAAAAAAAAAAAGATATCCGTATAGGTCTAACAGAAAGATATTCTAAATAAATAAATAAATAAATATTGTTTCGGGCTGGTCAAAATATTTTATTTCAGAAACTTTTATCTTAATAAAAGTCCCATTTTTCAAAACACATTTTTATAAGATAGTATCATGATATAGTGTCTTAGAAAATGAAAATAAAGAGTTTCATAACTGAAAATCAAAACTCTTAATTGCATATGAATACTTTGATAAAATCAAAAACTTTCTTTTGTTTCTGTTTCTTGCTTAGACGAATCAGCAAATCAAAGCATTTCACAAAGGATCAGACATTTTTGTGTTTTCTAACAACTAATCATTTTAAGAAACTTTATCCTAATATTTTTACTTGGGGTCTTTTTCCCTCATCTCCTTCTTCTAAATATAAGACTTTTTCCCTCAATATTGAGTTTATATTTTTATCATATTAGTTTTATATAGTTCTTGTAATTTACTGTATATTTACTACCATTATTCCAAATTCTCAAAAAAAATCACAAAACCACAAGTATTGTGAATTAAGGTTAGGGTTATCACAGCTTTCCTCTGTTGTGCCTTTTTTTTTAGACTTGTTATGATAACCTCCTTTTGTAGCCTGGTGATTCAGATATGCTCCTTGCTCCATGTCAGAGCGTGCATTTTATCCTGTTATTTAGGTGCTGGCAGTAGAGTGAGTTTTCAGATTTAATAACTTTTTATCACCATATTTAGTGAAGTCACTATATGGATGACTGCTCAAGGCCATCAATAACGTAATAAAGCTTTAATGCCAAGTTCAGACTTGATATGAAATGTATAGGTCCATGATAACCCACAAGCCTATTGTCTAACCCCAAAGTACCACAGTTAGGCAGCTGACTTCACCTCTGCTAATTTAGACGGATCTGTACCCAATAATATGCTAAATCTGTACTACATTGCAGAACAAAGTGGCCAGACTACCACAGTCATCACCCCCAAGGCCAATTCTGTTAATATCATGTTCAACATGCATTAGGAAATTTTTTCTCAAGCTTTATTTACTAATTGGAGAAAGACTGACCTGCCATTAATAAGAAATCACATACAACTAAAAGAAATATTCATGTGTGTCTTTGCTCTACCAGTAGGCTTTTCTTTTATAGCATTCAGCATTTCAGATACGGTGACTCATTACTTTTAAAAATAAAATCAATACAACAATAATGATACATGGAAAAATATACCATGAGGTTTTCAGTTTCTAACTTGAACATTAACTAGGTAACAGATTAACAATTGAAGTCTAACTTAAAACTATATACTATCAAAATTGTGTATGCTATGTTGCTGGAGAAGTGTGGATAGCATTTTACAGTATATGAAGCCCCATAACAGCCAATAACCTTTATGAACCAGGCAAGAACCTTAAAAATATTACCTCAAGAACAGGACAAATCATTACATGAAAAATAATTTGTTTAAAATGAATTGTTACTTCAAATGTAAATCCTGAATTACAGTTGTGGTGCAAGTTCGTCGTAAAAACTTCGTACAACAAAACTTTGATCTAGTCTTTCTGTTATTCCTCATGATCAAATGAGGAATACCACCATCAGTTGAAGCCCACCCTTATTTCCGCTTTTGCCTCTTGATGTTCTGTGTTGGTAAGGAACCAAATACAATGATTTCATTTGTTCTTTGAACAGCTCCAAGCATGCCAGGCTGTGCAAAGAAACCAGAGTTCAGCTATGTCACCATTACCTTACTACATTTGATTTACTTGGCAGGCCTCACTGAGTGAGTTCCACTCAATGGAGTAAGGAAGAACAGGTCTGGTTGAGAGGACAAGCAAATGTTTCCTTCTACTTGGCCATTGACAGAAGGGTTGCCTATCTGTCATTGTGCTTAGAGAATCAGCCATGAAACAGCAGAAATGCCACCTGTTTTATCAAAAGTTTACAGAACCTTTAAAAGGCTGTATCAGCCTGTAGAAATATGTGTGTATTATGGGTCTGTCTGGGTGGTTATTGTGAAATGACGTGGAAAGTGACACCATAATTGATGTAGTTCCCTGAACTTCCTTTGTATAAATGCCACGAATAAGACAAAGACCAAGACCATCTTTATAGACAACTTAAAGGGCAGGATGTTGTTCATCCACTTCCTATGTACCCACCTGTGAGTGACAGAGTAATTCCCAGAGTCGCTGAGTTCAGCTGGCCAAAACTCCAGAAAATTCATTTGGGAAATAATTCTCTGTGTTTCCTTTATCAGCTTCTGCCTTCCAGCATTTTCTTTGTACCAGTTTATTGTGTATCCTTCTGTCTCAAAATGTAGCATCGACTCAGGAAAACAAAGGAAAAAATATTCCCCTTCTAGTACATCAATGGAGGCACGAAGGGGACACAACTTCTCTTCAGAAAAAAAAAAAAAAAAGGAAAAAAAGGCTCGATACTCTTTCATAAAATGCCATTAGCCTGACTTTAAAGTGACTTGCTGTGGAGTAGGTCTTTTATAAAGTTACTTTCTTTTAGCAAAGTAGTTTGGCAGTATTTATTTGTTCCAGCAAAATTTATTTCAGTCTGAGACCTCAGTTGTCCAAGTTTTCATTCTACCTTACCCAAGCAAAACTAGAAGGTATAGAAAGATAAAAAATGGACATTTCCCTAAGATTCTTTCATGTGGGTCCATAACTGTACAAATCCAATGAGCACAGTCAGTAGAACTTTATAAAAAAGCAGCTGTCACAAATGTAAGGGGGAAGGAAAATGTATTGACTTGACAAAGGTGGCTAATCCTCAGAACTGATCAACTGCCATAAAAGCAGAGATCCTATGAATTAACATGTACATTTTCTTCTTAATTAAAACTAAATCGTTACATGGTAAGATTTCTTAAAAACTTCATATATTTTCACAAAATTTCCCTTGGAACAAGGTTCTATGTGAAAAATTTAGCCTCAAAGTCTGCTTTTTTAATCAAATTTTCTAAATGTACTTTTACGCGTGGAAGTCATGTAAAATACAGAAAAGGAAACATGGTCTAGTGTAAATATTCAAGAACAAAATATGCCTTCAGTCTCTTTGTCCTAGAGATTATCTCTCTTTAACAACCATTCTGACTATGCTTCTGAATGTCACAAAAAGAATCGTGATCACTATTTTTCTTGCTGTGGCTCTCCATATAGCCATGCTCCCATACAACATAATCAGGTGTTTCCACATAGCAACTCGGTTCTATTTATTTAATAATTTTGTTACTTTGGAACAAATTTTCCAAGTCTGGAACTGGTCTAAAGTTTCACCACTCTGAGCAACTGTCAAGAAGGTGTCATATATTTGGCAAATATTTTAAAGGTTCTATGGCTGAAATGAGGATTTATACTTACCCGTGGCAGATTCAGTGATAAACATTACTAAAAATATCATCAGAGTCATTTCCTTGAGTTAATTCTCACTTCTCCAGAAAAAAAAAAAAAAAAAAAGTGATTTTTTCTTGGTTCTGAAAGCCTAAGAAAAACAGATTCACAGATCATCACAAGTGCAGTGAAATAGACCACTCTGACCACTGAGAGCAGTATTACTAATGCCTGTTACTGAAGAAAGCTTTCCAACTGGGAAGTTACTCATTTTTATTTTACCAGGTATTTTTATGTGCCAGGCAACATATCTATATTTTCTTTGGCAAGTTTTATTCCAAATTCAGAAAGCAATGCACACACACACACACACACACCAATAATAGTACTAACAGGTGTTTTTTTCTGCTTTTCTTAAATAAGAAAGCAGCTCTGATTGGGTGGGCTATTTTTTTGTTTCACTCCAGTGGATTTTGTACGGTCTTCTCCCTCCATTTTCATGTTCACTAGAGGCCCTTTGTACTCCTGAGTAAACTGACAATCATATAGAAGCATCTAGACTTAGATCCCAAGCCAGTGAACACCTACCAGTGAGCAGGACAGCGCTTTTTCTTCTCCACAAACAGTATGATCTTTGCAGGACTGGACCTTAAAGAAACACAGCTAACAGAATCTTCCGTTGCACTTCAGGAGAACAGCAGAATGTGGATGGATCAGACATCTTGGTGTCTAATTTTATCCTGTTGGAAAACAATGAGGTCTACAATTTTGCCTCACGTTTTCACCTACAGAACAGATAAGTACCAGTTGACAGTGTTCTTGTTCCCATCTAGGGGGAGAAGATAAAGAAACTCATTTTCAATTGTTCTTTCGAAGACAAACACGAAACTTTACTAAATAAAACCAGTGTGGAGTATCTCTTCTGAGATTCGTCTGAACAGCAGGTTAACAACCAAGTGCAGAGCCAATCCTAAAACCGTGCCTCAGTTTTGCTAACAAGACAGACAGCTTAGATGCATGATAACCTGAGCTCAGCCAAGACAGATGTCCTTACTCAGACACTTACCTGAAAGTGAATATACAAATAGGACACATACTTAAAAGAGATATTTCACAGAGAGCTGTCCAAAGTAATCTCTTTTAGCATTCCCTTTCTTTGGTTTTACTACATAAAACTTGCAATTTGAGAAGACATACTTACTGTTGTAAGACACCTGCCTGAGATTTATGATTAGAAACTTCCTGCGATACAAAACAGCAGCAGGCTGAAGTAGGCTATTGCATTTCAAGCAATATTCCAGAATGACAGCAAGGTGTGTAGTTCCTCTCCCTCTCTTATTCTCTCCAATTCATTACAAGTGTGCCACCATCCCATAAATCACTGTAAGAAGATGAAAGAACTGTTTCACATCCCCTTTTTCAGACTGACTGGTAGACAGACCCCAGTTTTGAAAGCAGCTAAAGAAGCAACTTTAAGGGACCATACAGTAAACTCCTCAGACCTGGTTTCAGTTCCCTTCTACACATGGAGATTCAAACTGCTACACTTTACAGGGAAAGAAGGCCCTATGTCTCTGTTTTCATTTCTTGAATTTACTTTACTAGCACATCCAGAAGAAGTACAACTGCTACAGACCATGAAACTACGATCCGCTACATAAGGATAAAATTACATAGCATCAGATGTTAATTCTAAATCCCATTCCTTGTTGGCACATCACATCAGCACAAAATGGATATTTCAGTGAATGCAGAGCAAAGCCCTTGATTCTTTGAATAGGGATTAAAGAACAAAGTCTTACGCAAGCTACTTAGTGATAGCCAGGTTTGAGATTGGTGGGTACAAATAAACAAGCAAAACACACAGCCTTAGTCTTACTCTCACACTGCTAGTGAACCTGATCAATTTGTTTGAAATTGTTCTACTCCAGGCTAGCAGTATTTACATTTGAGCAATATGGTTTGCAGTATTCTTCAATGAAATACCAGGAGGGAAAACGTATAGTTTTTGGTGAAATTCAACTACTATAAAGATATTCTTCAAGGATTGGAATAAGATCTTTTATTATCAAAAAGAAATGGGGAGATAATTTAAAAGGCAAAGATTCTCTGTCTCTGAAGGAATACAAAAATATTCAATGGACAAAATGCTAAGGCAATAGCAGCGAAAGACAGTTTCAAAGACAAAAGTAAAATAAAAGTTGTCTATTAGTTGTCTAAAGTGTCAATAGCTTTAAGCATGTTTTTCAAATTTCATACATGCTTAAAGCTACAGTTGAATTTTTAATTATTGTTTCCTAAAAATCATTATGCCATTGTGAATCCAACAAAATCTTAAAAAAAAAAATGAATATTTTAAATTCTACAAAGTGCATTAATGATATCTCACAAAGTAGACAACTGAGTGCGTTTAATGATCATTAACTTTGTTAGGAAATTCCTCATTTTCCTGGAATGACCAGGGGACTTCTGAATGAAAGGGTGCAGATACTCTTAAGTGATCTTCAGTTTGGTCAAATCACTCATTTTGATCAACTCTTTTGGAAACCCGAATTTCTACCCAAAGGGTTGTGACTTCTTTTTTTATAAAGAAAAAAAAAAAAAAAAGAATAAAAAAATCAGATTCTTCTGAACCTCAGATTGTTTGAACAAATGTTTTGGGGTCAAGTGAAGAAACCACTGATCTTACATCTTTAAGGATGGCTTCTTGTCAACTTAAGTCTTTTTCAAGTATGACTTTAAATATGCCACAAGTCAAATAAGATTCACGCAGAAAAGCAAAAAAGATCTAGCAAACAGTTGTCTTAACCTTAGTAGGTCTAAGCACTTTTCAGCCAGGATTTCTAGTTATTGGTTAAAATGAAAATTTGCCTACATTTCAAACAACATAAGTGTTTACTTACCATGCAGGTTTTGTCAGGTTGAAAGTAGATGCAGAGGTAATCTTTCAAACTGCAGACAGTCACAACTTGTACTCAAGAATCTTCTGAACCTTCATTCATCACAGAAACAGAGAGCGATCACTCTCAGTAAGCGAGTCAATGCCAAGACAGCTCAGTCTGAAAAACCTCCTGAAAAAGCAAGAGCAGAATTTGTCACTCTGAACTGTTGACTGCAGGGAGGAAAATGGAAAAGGTAGAAGTGAGAAATGTACTTTTACAAGTACTGATTGGAAAAGTATAGCAAACGATGAATATTAACTTTTCTAAATGAGGCATTTGAGGGCTGACATATAAATGGTTTAGGAATCTTTTTATTATTTATTTATTTATATATATATTTTTTTCTCTTCATGCCCCAAAGCTACCTAGGGGACAAGGAAAGGGCCAGGGCAGCCTGGGGAGGGGGGAGACCCTGTAGTGCCAGTTAAGGGGCTGCGTAACGTAATAAGCCCTTTCAAGGGCTAAATTATACTAAATTATTATAAGGAAGAAGCACGTCAAGGTCCCGGGGGGAGGGGGGGGGGCGGGCCGGGGGGGCCGTAGGGGTGACAAGCAGTGCTGGGGACGACGGCGGGGCGATGCTGGAGCCCCCCAGTGCGCACATCCCCACGCAGAGATGCGGCCAGAGGCTCGCCCGAGGTGCATGGGGTGGGGGGAACAGGGGCTGCCCCTCCTGGCCCTCGCCCCCCAAACCCCGCCGCCCTTCCCCTGCCCTCCTCTCGCCACCCCCAGACCCTACCTGGCTCTGCCGGAGCCGCTCAGCACCGCTCAGCGCCGCGCCGGACGGCTTGGAAGGGGCGGGCAGCAGCGGGGGCTTCTTCCCTCTCACAGCATTCGTGGGAGGAAAGGGCACAAGAAAGTGATGGCTTTGGTATTCGTAATCGAAACGCCGCTTCCTCTGCTCTTCTGCTGAACGCTGGCGGCGGGACGCCTTTCCAAGAAGCGTGATGGAAGTAGGATGGAGCTTAAAGGACGTAAGCTAAATACATATTACGCTAAAAAAGGCATCTTTTTATTTCTGCTACAAATTCCATCCCCCCCTCGCTGGCCGTATTGAGGATGCATGCTGAAAAGCTGATACGCTGCAAAGATTTATTTTTAAAAAAAAAAAAAAAAAAGCAAACCTCACAAATTATGACCTGCAACAAAAGAGAAAAGGCAAAACTTGCAATCCTATAAAAGATCTACTGACACATGGATCTGATTCTTCGGATTTCACTGCTGTCTTTTCTGTGCTAGCATCCGCTTTTGGGGGTAGAGTGATGCAAGGTTTCAAGACACAGAACATTTTATAATTCCATTGTTGTGAAAGGGATGTGGGTAGTTACCTCTAAAGAAACCCTTGTGCCACCAGCTGGCCGGTTTTAAACCAGATTTTGGTCTGTTGGAACTGCGGTTCCATCAAGGATTTCTGACAGCAGCGTTTCCTGTTTAAGTGCTGTTCCAGCGTAAATGAACGTTTGACACTGCTTACTTCACACAGATTTATTCGATACTTACTGTGCAATGACTCATTACACTTGTAAATGAAGTTATTTTGATAGCAGCAGAAAAGTTTTCATCCCCTCATAATTTCTTTTATTTCCAGGGGTGTCGGAACTGGATGGTTTTTAAGGCCCCTTCCAACTGAAACCATTCTGTAGTTCTATGGTTCGGCTTCAGAAACTTGTGTGGTGACAGCCACCCTTTTTTTCTTTTTCCCCTTTTTTTTTTCCTTCTTTTTTTTCCTTTTTAGTTTTTTCTTTTTCACCCAGGACAGAATTTCCCAGTAACAACAGGAGATGTCACTTTGGAGGTGAAATGAGCAAACTGCACTAAAAAAGGATGGGATTCCACAGAGCCGGCAGTTTTCATATTTTGCTGCTGAGGTGAAGCAAAGAAACCCCGGAGAGTTTCACTGCCTCTCTTCATTTGTTTCCCTCATCACAGATTTAAACAATATGCATATAAACACAATCAGACTGTTTGCTAATGTAAATCAGTGCAACTTTAGGAAAGTCAGCTGAGAATCTGAACTAGTGTAACTACTTTTAAAATGTGCACAAGGTGCTTCACAGTGTTTATTGTTCTTATGTGGTTGATTCTAAAACATATATATAATGCATATATTCTAAAGATGACAATGATTTTACATGAGTCTGAAAGCAATTTAGCAGACAACAAATAAACTGTATAGTCAAATATCATCAGTTACTTACTTTGACGAGCTAAGCCTTGATAATGACAGTTTGGAAACAGCTATTCTGTTTCATTCGCTCTTTCACAACAATATTTTCCATTAGTTGTTCTCATATTCATTTGCTTTTATATCCTTTTAAAATGCTCTTAAGCTTCTGAACTTTCAGCTGCATTGCAGAAAGCACCGTGTTCAATTATCCCTTTCAACTAATGTCATAGCTCGCTCTGAGATGTATGAATGTACACAGATGGAATCAAGTTTACAATTTTTAGCTCAGAATAATACAAGTTTTAATGGAGAAGTAATAGCCTTGTAATAGGGATGTAACTCAATAATGAAAACAACTGCTGCTCAGCGTGTCACCCTGCTCATGATGGAAGTGCCATGATGACAATGGAAACACACACTAATATTGAAAACAGTTGTTTTTTTTCTGTGAAGCTTGGACTACCTGACCAATCAGCTGTGGAAGACCAGTTACTTCTCACAGTTTTTCATATCTTACTTTTCCATCCACCATACATAACACAGAGGTGCTAAATGAAAACCTGAACTGTGAAACTGTTTCCGTCATAAATAGCAACACATCCAGCTCTTGTCATCACAGTCTGTGTTCTCTGAGTCTATCTGGTCTTTCTAAATCTACCTCTGATATATCTGCATACCAGCCACATTAATTCTTAGCTGACATTAAGTTATATTCCATCATTTTTCAGCATTATCTATCCCTGAAGTCAAAAAAGCAGGTTCCCAACTGATATCATGTCTGTAGGACCCTCATAAGATTTTCAGAAGCACTGGAATATTCAGGTTGCACATTTTGCAAACTTTCCTCCATATCATACCATCACAGAGTAATTCAGGTTGTAAGGGACCTCTGGAGGTCACCAGGTCTGGACAATGCTCTCAGACACCTGATTATTATTATTAATTTTTTGGGGGGCGAGGGGATGGTGGTGATGGTGGTCTTGTGTGGAGCCAGGAGTTGGACTTGACGAAGCTTGGGATTACAATCTGGTCCAACTGCATTTCTCAGGCATGGCCATCTAGAGCAGGTTGCCCAGGACAGAGTATCTCAAAGAAGGGAGACACCACAACCTCTCCGGGTAACCTGTGTCAGTGCTCAGTAACCACAAAATTATTGTACTTCATATTAGCAGGAACTAGTTTTCATACCATGGAAGTCAAACCAGGAGCTTCACCACTGACATCAAGAGGTTTACAAAGTCAGTGCTCATTCCTGACTCTTCAGTATTTCCTTGTTGCCAGCAATACACAATACACTTGTCAAATATGAAGTATCCAGAAAGCGGTTATATGCCACAAAGACACTTTTGTTTCTTCACAGTATATTATAAGAAATTCAACACTGGATTCTCAGTGTCAGATTCTGAGATGCTCTTCACAGATATGGGTGTCAGGAAATTATAGCAGTATGCAGGTTCTGAAATTTTCACTGTGGTTATTTCTAATGGCATTCTTAAATTAATTTATTTCTAGTTGGCCACAATCATTTGATAGGTGTTCATCCACTAGATGGCACGCTGACTCTTCTCTACTACATGAAAGCAAACACCCTGATTCATTTTTTCAATGGTACAAAAAATTGGGGAGCACAGAACAGAAGTCAAAAAGTATTAAATATCTAGGTGAAGTTCTAATTATGCCACAAAACTATTTTTGTTCTGTGTAGTTTAAGTTTTAACCATTCAAACTGAGTATTTTATAAGCTTTTTACAGTGAAATAAGAGATTTTGACACAGGGCAGAATTCTCTTTTGTTATTCCATTAAAGCAGGTAGCCTGGTGTAATTTTTGTGTATCCAACACAGTATGAAATAAAAAATCCCAATTTTCATTTCATGTTTTTGAAAATTTAGC
Organism: Anser cygnoides; assembly: GCF_040182565.1. Classification (NCBI taxonomy): domain Eukaryota; kingdom Metazoa; phylum Chordata; class Aves; order Anseriformes; family Anatidae; genus Anser; species Anser cygnoides. Next base: position 143,589,932 of record NC_089873.1, on the reverse strand, counting down.
TATTTTTTAAGCTGCTTATGTTGTAAAAATAGACCACCAGTCTTTTTGTACTGCTTCTTTGACATTACAAATGTGAAAATAGTTATAAATAGATGTTAATTTGAGTGTGTATCTCCAATTTCTGTACTAATCACCAAAGAATATAAAGGTAATCGACAACTTCTGCATTTCTCTGTCATTACTGCAGTCACATATTCACCCCTAGGCTTGGTAAAAGGTCTTTGCCACTCTCAGAATTTACCCCTTTTCTTTCTGTCAAGGCTATACTGTTCACTATTGATAAACCACATTAAGAGTTCTCAGGCATTTTTGGTATTTTTTTTCTTTTTATTTTTTTGTCCTTTGTTGGCCATGAGGCTTGGTGCAAAAAGATTGCCACTACAAGATCTTTTTAGTGGGTCTGTTTTTCACCATCCAAACCACAGGCCTGAAGTCAACAACTGAAGACAAGTCAATGAGATATCCCCAGATTTCAGAATAATCCAGTTATTTGTAGTCCCCCTGCATGTCCTCATCATACCTTCTCCTCCACAACTCTTTTCCAAGTTCAAAATTCACCCCAGAATTTGTTTCCAAGATAGATACCTGGTTATTTTCCTTTCTTTCTCATAAGTGCCAACTACAAAATCTCTATTAAAAAATCATCTTGTAATAGTATTGAAAGTGTATATTTTGTCTTGATCAGAAATTCCTATGAAAAATCTTCATAGTGAAAACCAACAGGCTTTCCTGCTTTCATACATGATTTAGTATTAGTGTTCTTTTTGTGAAAGTTCTTACCATAAGAACTATCAAAACCCCAATTGAGTCTGTAATAAAACAAATCTCTTACGTTGACACAAATACGTTTTGTGGATCTTCCTAAAATGGTGAAGGGGAACTAGAGGGCCCTTTAGGAATGGGTCCCAGTACTGCAGATGGTTTAGTAAGGCAGTAATAAAATGCAGCATTATATGTTTTACAGTTGTGGTGCAGTGAGTGATGACTTCACTTTCACCAGCATTTGAAAATATAATAAATCAATGAAAAGCTCTTTAGTTTGACATTGACCTTCATTTCACTTTGAAAGAAAAATCTATACATGTATTTCATACATGTTCTTCCTATTCCAAATAGCCATCCATAAGTCTGAGGTTTCATATTCAATAAAAACCTACAATGTACAATAAAAGCACTTGGTAACATTAGATATTCTGCATCTGATTTTCTCTTTTCAAGTCCATCTCTGTAGCTGATCTGAAGCTCAAAAACAAACCTTTGCTGACTGTAAGAAAATTCCTGTTTCTAGAACCTAAAAAGATTAAATTTCCCAAGGATATATGCACTAGAACATGCTTTGATCATGCACCCCTGCACTCAGAGGGGATTTTACTCTGACCTTTGCATCTCAGGCTATTCTCTGTCAGAACAAAGTAAAACCAGGCATAATATCAAAGCAGGAAAAAATGAAAAAATGGATACTGGAAGTTATAAAATTGCAGTAAGTCTCTATTTTTTTTCAGTAGCTTAAAGGAATGCTAGCCATGTACAATATATATATATATGTTTATATAACGTAAATTTTAAAATGTTATTTGTATCAGACAGTAGTAGTAACAGTATGGTCTATCATGCCTGAAAGATTTAAAATACTACTAGCTATAAGAATTTATATATGTGTATCTTTAATCTCAAAATCACTTTCTAATAGCTCTATAAGATAATTTCCCCTTTTATGAGATTCATTTATGTATACATAAATGTATTTATGTATATATGAATGCATATATATGTCAGTCAATCAGTATGTATGCACGTTCCTTAACGCTGCATTTTTTAAAAATGCCTTACTCACATTAGTCTCAAAAGAGCTTTTATTGAAGCATCCCTACTAAGGAAAATAAAATTTTGTGATAGAAGTATGACTATTGAAGCACAAACAAACACATGGTGGATAAAATGAAGAAAACTGCAACATCATGCTTTCTAGTCAAGTAATATAGAAGGTGTTTATGTTTGATCAACCACATTAGAAAGGTAAAGTAAACCTGCAGAATATTCAACTATTCAGAATCAAAACTTTCAGTTATATATCCAAGTACATATAGGAAGAGTACAGGTAGGTTTGTTTCCAATGATATGCAAAATTTTGTACACCATCTGGAATAATTCATTTGCAGAATTCTCAAAGCTCCACAGACTTCCCTCAGCCCCAAAGACCTTCCTCCATCAGTTTACTTTATCACTACTCAATTGAAGGACTTAAAAAAAAAAAAAAAAAGTGAAAAAAACGCAGCCAGACATCCAAACTGCAAAATAATGTTCCTACTGAAAGCAAAAGAAGCTGCAGGTATATGGTTTGACCTGACAGCATACTAGAGCTTTCTTAGACAGACTGTTCATCCAGCATTAACTGAGCATGACGACCTGAGTCTCAGTGGCATAAGGTACCTCACACGTTTCCAGAACTTAGAATTGGATGACTGTGGGTGCACAGTGTGCTGCTCTTTCCATTTGACAGTACCTTGTTTCTTGATGATATATTTAAGAGATTCTTGAAGAGTCTCATACGTCTCCATCATCTCCATTTCCAGCAGGATCACCTTTGTATTGTTTTGAATGAGGGCATTGTATAAAGCAACATGTTGATCATAAGCGAATTCTTTACAATTAAGCAGCTGGTGTGTTAGAAGGATGATCAGCCGTCTGCTCTTCTGTATCCTCTTCTCAATTGCACTGGCTTTATCTAGCAATGCACAAAAAAATGGTGAGACTGAAATTTCTTTTATAGACTCTTTTGTGCATAGGCATTTCATTTCCATTGCTTTTCAACCAGAAGAAACCTGTCTAACTTCAGTCAGATACAGTTTATTCATTAGAAAAAGAGCTTAAAAAACTCACAGTAATCAGTTTCCTTTCAGATGTTTTCTTTAGCTGATATCTTAATATTTTCACTGCTGTTAGGAATTGTTAGGAATTTCTAATCCACAGGTCAAGCTCAGTAGATCTGTATTACATCAAATCTGTGCTTGGTCAATAATTTGCATGTAAGGAATCATATTCTTTCAGTTTAGTGCTCTAAAAAACAATCCTTCAATACTTACCCATGAAAAATAGTCATTTGGAGCCATTTGGGTGACTTACTTCTAAGAGGCTTATTTTCCCGTACAGGGAGTGCTAATACTTCTGTATTACTTCTATATGTATTACAATGTACTTCTATATGTATTACTATGTATTACTTCTATAGCGTGCTAATTTATACGTTAACCCAACAGGGCTGGATCCAGACTTGCAGGGCATCTGATCACCACCATGACTAAAGGTGTTTTTCTTTCCCGCTGAAAAGCTGTTAGGGACAGTTCATTAACCACAGCTGGGACTGTGATGTCGGCTGTGTTGTACCTACGAAACTCAAGCTCTGGGCCAGCTCAGAAAACTCCACATCTAGGATCTGCTTTTCTCAATGACCTGCTGTCCATGAGAAGAACCCTGCAGATGAGTACCTATCTGGTGAAATACTTGTCCCAGTCCGAAGAGTTTTCTGTGGTCTGCGGAAGGGAAGCTGGAGTTGTTTTACTGGAAGTATGTGATGCTGGGCCAAAGAATCTCAAAGTTGGAGCTGAGCTAAGGAATTTTGATGTAACAGCTATTTAATAAAGGCACTCTTTAAGAGACATTATCTATCATCTGCATATGCGACCTCTTTTCCTTTGCTAGAGGTTGCCAGCCCATTGCAAGGGTCTTCTCAGTCTCAGAGAGGCCCAGCATTTGCAATTCCTGGGTCAAGAAGAGGCTGTTCTTAGAGCTTTTTCCAGTCATTTGCCCATGGTTACTGCTGAAGGTAGGACACTTGGCTGCACAGAACATTGGTGCAGTGAAGTATCATCATTCTTATGATCATTTTTATGTTATTTACTCTCTTTGTGTGTGTGTGTGTACAGCAGCTCTGACAGTGTTTAGTTAGATTCTGTGTCAAGGAATGTAGTTGGGGCAACCCAACGGGACCATGAAAAGAATGGAGCAGAAACCTCTTCCTTTGATGGGTAATACTTGCATTTACACTTCTTTCAGGCAACAGATAAGTCACAGAAAATGCCTTTAATCAGTAAGAACAGGAAACAAGAACAACAACAAAAAGTGAATTTAGGAAAACCAAAGGGAGTCCAACAGCTGTGTAGTGCTGTTTGTCACTTGAATCATTCTCTTCATCTTTTTTATTACTGGAAGAGCACAAGTTACAAATTACAAAGCTTTGCTCTGGAACTAAGTGTCATGAACTCTTCTTCAAATAATAATCCCATTTTATATCCTTGCTACATTTCTTTTTCTGGAAATACATGGAGTTTAACAGTGAAAAATATGATTCATCAAATGATATGATACTTATTCGGGAAAGTTTACAGTAACTCAGTGGTATTTGCTGATAATACTCCTGATTTACTCTGTGTTTAGCATATTTTAACTGTAAGGTTTTGGATTTGGAAATCTGATAACAAAAGAATCAAGATCAAGATCAAGGTAAACAAGAGTGGGGAGTGTATGCGTAAAGTCCATCTGCCTGGAAGCAGGGAACTTTTAAGTGCTCCCCATGACAGACTGATTCTGAACAGCTTTTCCACCCAAGTGGAAGTATTTGGGGACTTGAAAGTGGACAAGGAAGACAAAAGCAGAAGGCTGTGAAAATAAACATGAAGAGTAAAAGACAACAGTCAATGCTCAGGACATTTTTAGAGTTTTAGTAAAATCAGACTGAATGAGTCAAAAAAGGAGTTATTCATTGTCCGAGGCTGGCTTGGTGAGTCTTCATTCTGCCTGGGTTACAGGCATTCATTCATGCCTTTGCACAATGAAAATGTCTTTGTTTTCAGCCAAGAGAGTCCCTGTTAGTCCCAGTCTGCATTTCAGTTGCATGTTATGCTCGATTTTCTCCAGGAAAGTTTAAGAGTACCATCCCAAAACAAAATATCATCTGAGAAGGTGGCATAAATTTTTGCCATTAACATCTTTGTGGGCCAATGCCAGTTCCTTATTCTGAAACCGACATGCTAGCTATAGTCTGGATCAGCAATTCTTGGCGTTTTTTTTTTTTTTTTTTTTTTTTTTCATTCTTGTTGCAGTGGTTTTTCTCAAGGCCAGGCAGAACTTTTGCCACTTGTCAGAAGAGGACATCAAGGATCTTGGCCCAGCTCTGGGTAGATGTGTCACATCTGGTCCAATGCAGATAATTTTAGAAATGTATAACTCAGAATGGGCTATCTTTGGTTTCATGCCTGTTTTCTGATAAGAAGAGAACATGTGGTCCACAGAACACCAGAGCACAAGACAAACAATTAAGCCCTGGAGGAAAGCAGATAATATCTAGATGACAGCTAATATAAGAGAGAGTGTAGGGTTGTCCATGTGAAAATTAACACAGATTAATTAACACAAATTCATTTTGGATGACAAGGAAATGGGAATAGAGACCACAGATTGTCTCTTGAAGTAGCACTGGGAATTGTACAAAATGAAAGTAGGTCACCTCTGTGAACAGAATCTGAACTTCCTGTAACTGTGACATCCTTTGCCACAGGTTGAAAACCCCTGAGTGGTAACAGCAAGGTTAACTATTCAGCTTTGTGGTTTTCTTCTCTTTGGTATCTTGTAGGCCTACTCATGCATGGTTTGTCATGGCTTTGCCCAGATAGTGGCAATGCAGTGTTACACTACCCAAAGAGCAGGTGTATGTCTGAAAGAGTCACACTTCGAGTCACATTTCCTGCATCACCCAAGAAGTTGATAAACAATTTCTGTCCCCAACCTACAGCTTGCTTTTCATAGAACACTAACAAGCACAAAGTGCCATTGTGTCAGCCTGACTGACACATTAGACACACAGCTGCTGATGAGATGACCAGCCCACTCAGGAATGCAATGGGATATTCTGTACTCCTGAAAGGGTCTAGGAACACAACTTGCTCCAACTTAACAAGTAATGCACTGCATTATCTGAGTTGAAACTCACCTTCTCCAGGATATGTATCTCTTCCATAAATGCATAATTTATATCCACATTTATTTTCTAGAATATCTGGCATAATTTGGTGTACAAAATATTCCACAAAATTAGCTTCATTGCTGTAGCTTCTGGGGTAGATCACATATGCATCATATATCTTCCCATCTGCAAGGTAGAGCAAGAGGAAAGTACCTTCTGTTAACATGAATTAGAGCTGTCTATTGTAAAGCTGAGTAAAATAACAACTATACAGTCTTTGAAATAGATTTAAGTAGGTCTTCCTGATAATTATAATGATGTGCATCTTTGGATATATGTTTGGAAATCAGAGACTGTGCTCATTTTGTGTTTTCCATGCTGAACTGTTATGTCTTATGCATTTGCTGCTTTGGAGAATTTGCCTGTTGCATTCTGAAAGCTGTATCTTAAGGTGTATAAAGTAAGAGTTCAATTAATCGATGCATATTAGCATGAAATAGAGATGAGATTTTTTTGTTTGTTATTATGTTTTATTGTTTGTTATTATATAACATTGTTTGTTATTTCAGTGGAATAATAGGCTGTTAAATCAGATTTTCACTGTCACACAATATTTCATGACAAATATTTTTATTTAAAAAAAAAAAAACAAAACAGGATTTAATTCTTTGTTTCTGCAATACATCATTACAGAACCAATACATGGTTCTGCAGTAAATGCAAAGCACTACTAGAACTATGCTTGTTCCTCCTTATATAAATGATTTCAAGAGGCATGAGAAAGTGAAGAATAAGGCTCAAGTGTCATTTGAGTTAGTAAACAACTATCAGATTTATCTATTTCCACATGATTTGCCCTTTCCTTTCCTTTAAACTTTCTTGTGCAATGCTTACTCACCATCTTTGACTGAGTACGGCTGAAATATCTCCCGATAAAATAGGACAATATCAATTCTGAAGAACTGATAAAGTACAACAGAAACTGCTACTATCACTAGCAGAACTAGAAGTCCAACGATCATGAGGACATTAGGATGATCTGCTGCAAAGAAGAGAAATGAAGTGTTAGCTGCAGCCTTAGCTTCTCATATCTTTGCATCTGCTATGGTTTTAAGGAGTTCACATCTGAGAAGACAAGACCTTTACCTTCCCCAGCTGATGTAGCCAGCACAGAGGCCTGTTGAACCCCTAAAGCAGAAGTGTACTGAGCAGTATACAATTAATATCTACGAGTGTTGCACCCAGACCAAAGTGCATTAAATACCACAGCTGGCAGCAATGTTTATAAGTATTTTGCTCAACAACAATGTTCAATCACTTTGCAAGGCAGTTGAGCCCAAGCCTGACACTAGTAAGTGTCCACGCAGGGGCAAGCAGAGGCTTGGGGCATTGTTGCACAAACAGGCTATGGAGAAACATGCAAATAATAAAATCTGCAAGATAAGAACAAAGTACGCAAGACAAGCAGGAAAACAGAACAAGTCTGGCTGTAAAAATAAGATAAATTATGGCAGTGGCAGATGAGATTCTCCTCCTCCTTTTCCTTTGAGGGTCAAAGAGCATAAAAAAACAAAGATGAGTAAGGAAAACTGAGAAGAAAGAAGTCACCCGCTGCAGTCCCAGCTTCCCTCAAGGAAGAGCTCTTGAATCCAATCATCTCATCCTCGGAGAAGAAAACTAACAAAAATGGCTGTCATCAGCTCTGTGCAATCATAAGCTCACAGTCTAGGATAAGATTGTAATTATCGCTCTTCTAGGGAATGGCTATATTTCTATAGCAATCCAGTCAGATATTTTTCTGGAATTGCCTGTTTCTCCTCTCCCTTTGTGATTCACATAGCAGAAGTCAGTCTAGATGTGCGCAGCCTCTAGATGACATCTGGTTCTGATGCAGAAAAAGATGATGGGAGGTAGAAGTGAGGTCATTGTGTGCTCTCCCCAGTTTAGAAAGCTGGAAGCTTAATCCTTGGATTATTACAGCCACAAAGCTGAAGAGATATTTTTGACCTATGTGCCAGACATATTGAATTTGCACAGTATTTGGTATAGAAAACACTGTGAATTCTAGATAGCCAAGTTTGAAATTCAAATATCAAACAATTTATACAGTGATTATACAAAGAGGAAACATTCTCTTGGATGGAAGATTAACAAAAATTGCCTCATAGAAATATGCTTCAAAGCAAATAAAAGATACCCAAACTAATTCCACATGGTTTTAACATATAGATTCATAGCAGTTCCATACACATTTTTCTCTGATAGATAAACCAGTTAAGAGAGTTCCATTTGCAGTCCACCTTCTTAATCTACTTATTCCTGTCCATCATGATGATTTATTGGCCTATAGTTGTAATAATGCAACCACTTTGGGGACTTTTCTGTGATTCAGACTACTAAAAAGATTTGGATTTAAAAATATATACTTCCAGAAGAGTCAGAGTGGGTGACAGACTTTTACCCCAACAGAAAGGCACATGAAAAAGTCCAGATAGTGTATCACATAAAAGTGGTTTTAAAAGTGCATAAAAGTGACAACATGAATATATATATATATTTTAGTACAATGTAGCAAATATAACAATTGTCTGATGCAATAACTTGGTTCTGAGTATGGCTAGAACCATCCCTTCAGTCTTACAATGAAATTTGAGGTACGCTGCAATCTCAGACTAGCTTGGCTCAGGAAAGAAATACTCCATTGAGTGTTGGCCACACATAAATTGAAATACAGGCATTCTGGCAGTACTAATTTGTGGGTCTGGCTCTCACACTGTAGACACCCTTTACCACATGTCAGCTGGTGGACGGTGCTCACATGCTGGTAGCAACTCTACCCAGACAAGCCTTACGCATTCAGAGCAGGGATCAGATTTTCAGGGCTTTGCCTCCCTCTGCCTGCAAAACATACACAAAACACACGTGGCTGCAGCAACAGGCTGTTCACCAGCACCTGAGGAGCTACATGTCACAGCAGTCTGTTGGTCCAGTCTCAATTTCCTCTACAAAAGAGGCAGCAAGACACAGTGGAACGAGTTGCAGATTTCATGCAGCCAGCAAGCTACCAGGTGAATGCACAGATTACCACCACCAAAAAGCAATTCCAGAGCTTCTCTTGGACTTGTCCTAAGTGAATGAAATAGGATTAAATATATAGCAGTGAAGAGTCTCATATATTGAGATTTACAGGTTCCCTGGCTTCTCCAGGAGATGATGAATAAGGCAGTACATTGAGTAGTATTTCTGGAGACAACCTTAAACTAAAGCATTAATTAATAAACCCCTGAGAAATGGCACTGAAAAGCTAGATTAACAAAGGTTTTGCAAGTACATTTTCCAGTTCCCCTAGTAGGAAATGAGACAAATCTGACATGATTTTCACTCTTCTTGTTTCTTTCTTTGCCATTTAAAGGGAGAAAGAAACATCCAGCCATCAGGCACCTGATGAAAAATACCCCCACAAAGACTAGGAGATCTGCAATTGTTTAGAAAACAAATAGAAAAGAAACAGGTTCCAACAACAACTTCTGCAATTATGAACCTAAAACGAGCTGTTTACATTTGGCCTCTCAGTGATTAGACCAAGTCTGAAAAAAAAAGTGATAAATTTCCTGTGCTTATAAAACTTGTAAAGCCTCAGACAAGAATCCCCACAGGGGTCTCTCTGGAAGAGCATTTTCAGTTCCCAGTAAGGCTGACTCAGCCTCTCATTGCTCTGGAATAAATCAACTATATTCAGTACAACGCGGACAAAGGCCAGAGCCACTTTTGGAGGCCTTGAACAAGACTGACCAAATCCTGCTGCTTGATTTGACTTCACTGCATTATTTAGTAGCAGAAAGTTCATGAGCTGACTGTAGTTTATTACTATTTATTGATATTTAAGAGCAATGGGAACACAGAACTATCAGATCACAGGAAACAATATTCGAGAGGCCAGGGAAAACAAGTCAGAAAAGAACATTTGAAGGCATCTCCTGACAGATTCTGGAAGAACTGCATCTTTTTCTAAATTTGGTTTCTAAGGAAAACACACTTCCAGATAGCAAAGACATAGGTCTGGATCTGGAATTCCTGGCCACATCTTTTTACTGAAGATGAGATAAAATGTTAGGTACAGCATTAAATAACTTTGAGGAAAAACAGACCTGATGTGCTGGGCTGAACTCTATCTCTGCTCAGAACGACTGGAATTTCAGGCATTCTCCAGAGCAGAACATTCACACCAGAAGGCTTTGTGGTACCCCAGGCATTTTACACTTCTTTGCAGATGAGAATTGAGCAATGCCCAGGGGAGACAAGACAGTACTTGTGCGTCAGACCCATGAAACACAACAACCAATTATTTAACCAGCCCTGAATGAAGAAGAATCTCAGCGTGATCCAGCAATGTGCACTTGCAGCCCAGAAAGCCAACCTTATCCTGGGATACATCAAAAGCAGCGTGGCCAGCAGGGTGAGGGAGGTGATTGTCCCCCTCTGCTCTGCTCTTGTGAGACCCCACCTGGAGCCCTGCATTCAGCTCTGGGGGCCCCAGCACAAGAAGGACCTATAGAATAAGTCCAGAGAAGGGACACAAAGATGATCGGAGGGCTGGAGCACCTCTCCTATGAAGAGAGGCTGAAACAGGTTGCCCAGAGAAGCCGTGGATGCCCCATTCCTGTTCAAGGCCAGGCTGGATGGGGCTTTGGGCAGCCTGGTCTGGTGGGAGGTGTCTCTGCCCGTGGCAGAGGGGTTGGAATTAGATGATCTTTAAGGTCCCTTCCAACCCAAACTATTCTGTGATTCTGTGATTTCATGAGGAACTAGAAGCTAGTGGCAATTTATTTGTTAATAAAAAGGTAAACACTTGGGAGATATTCTGACAGCTTCTGAATTCCTGAGAAGACAGATTAGATGTGATGCTGAGGTAATGTTCTTGTCCTGACTGAGATCTGCTGGTAGAAAGAGTTAAAACTTCCAGTGTTTCTCCACTTGTCATGGCTTCCCTGTCAGGGGTTAATGGTGTTGTGCCACCTCCCACCCCACCCCTGACAGCAGCACTACTTTCGTAAGCATTTACCCACTGCAGCTATCAGTGATCTGAGCTGGCTTGGACACCAGCACAGTGGTGCAAGGAGGTGGTATCTTCCAGCATTAGAGATAACAAGTGGCTGTGGAGGGTAACCTAGTTTAGCTGCAGGCAGAGTTGCTGCCTCTTGCCAGGTGTCCAGCAAGACTAGCTACATCTTGGCCAGGAAAGGAGGAAGAAATGTAATGAAAACCTTTTGCAAATTCTTCACACTGACCAGAGAGAAGTTATGGAGATGATCTCAGAGCACATCAGAGACTGTGTCCTGTGGCAGGGGGAGAATGTAAAACATGGGATGATCACCATTTCTGGGATTATAAATGGAGGCACAGGACTGAAATATCTGGAGGAAATGAGACAGCCCATATCATGGGCTAATACTTTAAAGTATTATTTTAATTACTAATTACTTTAAGGTATTAAAAGTATTATGAGACATAAAGGGTATTTTTTATGAACGAGTGTTAGTAAAGGAGTCAGAAGATACCAAACAGCCTCAGGCAAAGTGGGGAGAGAAAAGACAGGGAATAAGTTTGAAGGAAGGGTTTCATATTGCCCTTTCCTGGCAGTATTTAGTATTTTTGTTTGTCATGGAGACAAAACCAAACAGCTGACTCTGCCTCTGACAGAAACCCCATATTTTCTCTTCTCTCCTCTCTTGCAACTTTTAATTCTTATGTAGATGACAGCTGTTAACAAATCAAATTGCTAAAATTTGTTATAAAGGTACGGCTAAAAATGAGCTAGTTCTTAAAGTATTTGATTATGACTGAGAAGATTAGATTTAATTCCTGGTTTCCCAGGAAAATTTCTGTGTGGTGAGTTATTCATTCAGCATTTTTGAAGACTGTAAGACAGAACAGATTCAAGCAGAGGAGCTTAAATGCAGTTACCTACAGCATCTTTGCTTCCTTCTTTAACCTGTCACCTGTGCTGCTAAACACAATTTAACTAGTCCATGTAATGCCTCCGCAAGTAACTTCAGTAGTAAATGCACCATCTATTGATCTCTTACTTCCTATCACAGATCTGTGTTACAAATAATAACAATGTAACCCATACTAAATACCCTGGGGAAAAAAAAAAAATCACACTACAGAACGGAAACTTGTGTAAAAAGCACACTAACAGGACAGTAGCCAGGAGACATGAGTTATGCTGTAGGAAAAACTAAGAGATGACCATAGATATTTAAAAAAATCATTTAAAACAAAAAGAAACAAAAAAAGAAGAGTACATGTCTTTATTACATATTTACAAGATGTGAGGCACAAGACATCTATGCAGCATTTTTATTATACTCAGAGGCAAGCTATCATTGTTTTAGCATAAATATTGCTGAGCTGTATGAGGAGCAAGTAAAGAAAATTAAAGCAGCGCACAGCCATTTCTGGATTTAGCCTTGCTCACACCAACAGTGATGAGGAGTAGCAGAAGCAAGCATCTTGACAATAGCAGCAACAAGAAGGGCATAGACATCCACATAAAATGGGCAGTGGCAAAGGGAGTCACAGTCAAGAGCTTTCCTGAACATTTACTGATGACCTATGGATAAAAATAAAATAAGATTTGTCTGCAGCAGAAATAAGATTTCATGAATCACTTCACAAATACAGAATATCAAATATACTTGTTCCTTCATGCAGCCTTTCCTTCTTCTAGTTTGCAGTATAGGGTCAATAAATGATTGCATTGCCTGAACTAGAGTGAACAGGAAGTTATTCAGTTTCCTTCCCCTTCACGGTAAGTACATTCCCACACTCATAACTTGGCACAAGGCTGACATGCGCCCAGCCTCCTGAGGGAAGCCACGCTCTCACTCACCTGGTAATATCCAGCCAGAACATCCCCTCTCACCTTCCCCTGGGGAATTCTGGGCTATCCTCCTCAATGATGCTCCCTTCTCTGTTATAAATCAACTACAACCCTTCTAGTCTAGGCTGCAGCACAGAAATATGACTCTGCTTGAAGCCATAATCCTGTAGGCAGTTACGAACAGTCAAGAGGACAGCAGGACATGTAATTGTGCAAGCCCTTTGATCACAATAAACTTGATTTTACTCTTTCCACCATTCTCTCATAGAAAACTAAACCCTCTTAAAGGCTGTGGGATTTCTTCTCAAGGTGGTTCGGCCCATCTGAAGGGATAAGAGAGAAAACCATTGATCACCACTCCTGCCATAAAAATCAAACTCAGTGATTTGGCAACAACGTTTTTTCAGGGATCTGACCATCCCCAACAAAAAATTCCCATAACTGATAAAGACCATCCCACCATTCACTGACCTTAATTCTCCTTCTTCAGGAGAAATGACTAGAACAATGCATTTCAAAATGAATCCAAGAGAAAGCCTTCAAATTGTTACTTTCATCTGTGCGTGGCACAGAGTCAGCTCAGTGGCACTTACAGGGAGAGGGCAGGAATATCCTAGAAAAGGTTATTCTTGTCACAAAGCTGGCACACTGTCCTGCTCTGCACATTTAATCTCTCGCTGATACCATTTTCCCTTCCCCCAAGGCAGAATTTACACCAAGGCCTTCCATAGCCTAAAGAAGCCACAAGAACTTGGCCACTGATTTGAAGATGTAGGGAGGACGAAGACTGGTTTTAATTGTAACCAACAAACTTTCTTACCAGCAGAAAATAAATCAAATTTAAATATAAACATGCAAAATAAATTAAAAATAAAAATAAAATCACCAGTGTATTTCAAATTGAGCCTTAAGTATGTAAGAAAACAAAATGAACAAATTCTACCCTTACATTGTGCTTTGAGTTGTAATGTCACCGTGGCCCTTGTATTTCCCATTTCATTCATCACTACACATGTGAAATTTGACTGCAGATCCTCCTCTTTTATTTCAGTGATGTGCAAAGTTGACTCTTTGTAATATTCTCGTGCTTGTCCTTCAAAACTAATAGAGAGAAAGAGCTGGTAGTGGTTCCTATTAAGCACAATTTGCATTAAGAAAAGGATTATTCCACATTATATGTACTTACAAATGAGTTTCTTCATGAAATCTTGAAGTATCTGTGTATATTACTGGGTTGTTATCCACATCCCAGGAGACAACATCTATAGGCTGTTTCTTAATCCCCAGACGGGCCTGACATTTCAGAGACAAAGGAGCACCTAATCAAGATGAAGAGAGTTGTAAACTTTCCTCAATTAAAAATATGTATAACGTATAACATTATTTTCCTCATAACGTCTTTTTCTACAAATCTCCATATCACTTTTGATTTTACCTTAGCAATTCTGACATATTTCTGAGTTAACCTAGAGAAAATGTTGCATAGGAGGGACTTGAAATAGTAAATGGAGATATTAACAAAATATCTAATACATTAACAAAGATTACAAAAGGAATTATTTATATATGTTACTGTGAAAGGAAATTAGACTTTACTTGTGATGCTTAACACACCTAATCAACTATTGGGGAGTATGGAAAGGAAATGCTAGTTTACATACAGACATGTGGGAAAATAGCATAATTTAATTTCAGCATACAGTATTTCACTTGTCTTGTTTGCTGATTCTTATCTTGGATTTTATTCAAGCTGGACAAGACTAGAGCAAACTAGTCCAAGCAAAACTAAAACAGGAAATGTCTTATTACGTATTTACCATCAGGAAATATTTATTCCAGAAACAAGAGTCACTGTTGCACTGGAAGCAGATATAACACTTTATTTCCATGTTAATCTGCATCAAAGCAGGGCTTAGATAAGGTTAACAAATCTTATAATTTACATCCTGAATTGGTAATAAGGAGCACGGAGAAATCCCTTCAGTTCTGCAAAGAGGATATAATAGACCCAGTACAGAAAGTATTTTCTAGATGTTAATCAAATTTACTCCATGCATTGCAAGATTACTTACTGTCCAAGAAGGATAGGCAGAGCACAGAGAGTATTAAAGACTAGCCATCTTATTAAAGAGAGAGGCTCCTGGTGCACTAATTCTGAGTGACAAAGAAACTGGAGGAAAGAATAAAAAAAAAGAACAGGAATACATGCCTGAATGAAAAGGAGTCTGAGCCCAGGTCCCCCACAGTACATGCTGTGAGAGCAGTATTGCTGTAGGACAAGTGCTGGAGGGCAGAAACAGTGGAACAGTAATTGTGATCCCAGCTCCCAGTGGCCCAGATTCATCCTACCTCCTCTGGGAGACAGGCTTCTTAGGCGACCTATTCATGTTTCAGATGGGCAGAGTCACTTTCTGGAGAAGCCCAGCTTTCTCCGTTGACTATACAAAGAAAGAGCCTAGATGGCCCTTGCTCCTACCACAAGTTACAAGGGGTGATGAATCTGAACCATGGAGAACATCCCCAGTCCTAAACAAATGGGAGACAGGGCACATGTTCTGCACCAAGAGCTGTTCAGCCTACTATTTGCTTGTTCAGTCCCTGGTCCTTTCACCCCACGACCAGAGCAATCTGCTCAGTGCCAGCCACCATGGCAGGACCAATGACCCTTGCTCTCCTTCATTCATCAGCAGAGATGTAGCTGCTATGTCCAGATCAGAATCACAAGTAAAGAGTATCTCTAGTTGCTCTATCCTTCTCTCTTAAGGATACCATCATTCTTTCTTAAGGATACCATCAGGCATCTATCCTCTCTTAAGGATACCATCAGTTTCAAAGGGTTTAGTTAAGGCCCTCTTTGAAGTGCATGGAAGCTGTCACACTTTCAGCTGAGATGTGGTAATTGACCATGTGAGTCATCCTAGTTTATCCCAGTGAAAGTAGAATAAGCTATTTAAGTCCTTAAATTGCTGGTTAATGCCTAAGTATTATCCTATCAGTTATTCCTAACTTCACATCTCTGCCTGGGGTGCATTAAATCTGGTTAAAATTGCAGTGCAAAAAAGAAGTAACGAACATTTCCATCATTAATTCTTCAAGATCCTCACGTTCATTAGGCGATCACAAGCTGTTTTAAAAACAATTTAAAGCCCGTACTTACCAAGCTCTACTTCTATCACATCTTTATCTTTTGGAAACAAAATTTGAGCAGGTAGAGACAGGTGTTTTGCTTTAGAAATTAAAGAGAGAAGGAAGTATAGATTAGAAAGTTGTGAAATTTCATTTTGTAAAATAATGACTATCATTTGTACTGCTAATGCTTTAACATCTTGAAGTAGATTTGCAAACATTACAACAGTGTTTCACATTCCTGTCAGTATTACCTGATTTTATTCCTATGACCAGATACTTTTGGTGAGACAGGAGAGACAGTACATGTCAATAGTTTAAATATTTTCTGCCTGTTTAATTTTTACATTTGTACATAAAGAGCAAGGAAAAGTTTCAGTTTCTCAAGTACTGTTTTTAGATGCTGAGTGGGGAAAAAAAAAGCAAATACAGTTAGGGAGTTGTGTGTTTTCTCGGTTGCTAATTTTGTTTTTAAATGAAACTCCTTCAGACATTTGAGAAATGACTCCTATCCATGATACGGAATAGCTAGAATGTACACTTCCGTGCAATATATGACACACAGTCCCACTTCCCCTGCTGCCTGCCTCTGTTGACCTCTGTTCCCTACATGGAGCACATCCGGCTCCTGGGCTTCCCTCCACACTGGTGCTGCACACAACCACTCCCTGTTACATCTGTCTTCCATCACACTGAACATCCCTTGCCACTAGCTTTTAGGAGTGCTACTTTTCCTCTGATATTCTTACATTCCATCTCCAGTAATAATTGATATGGACAGGTCCCAAACTACATCCAGATGCTTCAGTTAGGCATCTTTTTCCCCTGTTGCATTTTGCTTCTTTTTTTACCATTCATACTGTTGCATACGTCCCACTCCAAACACATCGTTTGCTATCCTTTCCCTCATTATAAGCTTTTCTTTCTCAAGGCATCTCTGTAAATTCCATAACAATATTTCCCTAAAAAATCTGTAAGAACATATTTAGCACCATTTTCCCAAGCTGCCAGAAAAGCCATTCTCTTTACTTATCCTAACCGTGTCTAAGTTTCATTAGCTGGATCTGAACTTGGGAGAAACGCAGCAATTTCCTAGCTTGCTGGCAATGCTAAGCATTTAGCTGTTGGCATTCAGAGGCAGAATATCCCCTGGGTCAGTGCAGATCTGCAAGGCAACAGGGATTTACATCATAAGCCAATATTAACAACGCATAACAGCTTTATTCATCCAGCATACTAATTTTAAGGGCTAATAAGAACTCAACAATGTTGTTGTTAAGTATTTTGAATGGTAAAAACTAAAGCAGACTCAAAAGACCACTCTGAGATTTCACATGTTATGTTGCAATCTTTTCTTTCAGAATGATCTAAAAAGCCAAATTAGCTTTGAAATGAAGTAATCTGTCTGGATGCAACAAAGGTCTCTGTAATTTTAGGTGGCTTTGTGGCAAATAAGTAATAGCTATTTCCATTATAACCCAGGCAGAACAAAATTCTTGACTGGTTAGAAAAGTTTTAATGAAAGTACATTCAAACAAAAATGGAATGTTAGGCAGAGATTGTCATGTAGACCAACAGGGTATTACATGGAAGAGAAGGAGAAAAGGTATGGCGCCTCCTAAGCCACCATACTAGCTCTTGGCTCAAATCTCTTCTATCCAGCTCAGAATAATTGGAACAAACTCTGCTACTGAGATTTGGGTACAGCAGCAAAAACTAATCGAGGCTTCTACACTCCAGATCAATATCTTTCCCATAAAGCTGGGCACCTTCCCACAACAAAAAGTTGTGATGTCAGCCTGCAAATGAACAATATTTAGTTTCACCAGGAAAAAAAAATCTATTGATCTGATTGCAGAATGAAAACACATTTTGAAGTCTTGTAAACTGATACAATATGGCACTGCTGATTGCTGGCATGCTCTTCCCTCACTGCCATCAAAATTCAAGGCCTCCGTGAGGACACTGAATCCTAGAAACACCCCTAGGTCCACACAACTCAGCTATGACGGACACTTTCAATTTAACAAAGACAGTAATCACAGAGCTCCGTTAATTTTCCATCTATGTATATCCCTCATTTTGTCTCAGTCAACAGAAATCTAAAAGTGTTTTTTTTCCAGTCTGACTATAAAATAAATGTTAGATAATCAAGATGGGGCAGCAGGTATTGAGCCATCAGCATATCAGTGATCCAGTGATCACCAGATGATTGTCGCTAGCTAAAGGCCTTCTTCCTGCCAAACAAATATAAAGTGGAGTTTTGTGGTAACCCACAAAAGAGACCCTTCGCCTCAAAAATAAGAGCCCTACCAACTGCAGCAGGCAACCAGAGCCCTCAGAAAATGTTACCAAGAAAACAAATGTGGACAGGTCTGACTGTATCTCCAGCTTGCTCCTTTGGAATTCCCTTCCACAAAATTCATCTAAAAAAAAGTTGAGCTAAAGTTTCATTAAGAAGATACAACTAACCAACCAAAAATCTTTTTTTGCATTATTGTATAAAGGAGTTTCATTTCCTTTAAGGAGGTGATAATCTTTTCTACTTTAGCAAGCTAGAAAATGACTGTCTTACCTTCACTTATAAAGATCCTTGTAGCTGATACATTGAACACATTTCCTCTGTGAGTGTAGGTAAAATGACAAGTATAATAACCATCATCCTCCTTTGTCAGGTCACTAATATAAATATATTTATCTTTCTTCAAATATCTCTCTCCCTGAAGAGGTCTGCAATCCTGGAAAAGAAAGCTTTCTTTATTTGGCTGCAAATAACATCTCACAGTAATCTGATCTACAGCTGGCACCATCAGGGTTTTCTTTACCTTATACCACTGGATCATAGTAGCATTCTTATAATTGTCAAATGTAGGACAAACAATAATTCCTCTTCTAGTGTCATTTGGATAAAGTATCCGGCTTGGGAAACATATTCCTTCCTTGTATGGATGCACCTTCACGCTCATGTTGAACTCTTTTGTGCTATTATTCGGGCTTTAAAAAATGAATGAAGGTATTTTAATGACAGTATTATTATGTGGAATAGAATGAATATTTGTAACATATGAGTCTTGTTTTAAAAGTACATGGATGGTTACAATATTTCGATTGGATATTGATTGTTAATGGGCCTGTTATAAAAATAACAACTGCAGAATGGAAGTTAAATAAATTTCTGTACACCATAAAAATAGCATAATTTGCACAGATAATAATCAAAATGTATTTTTAAAACATGTATGTTTTTTTCTTCCCAAATCTTAAGTTTTTCTCTTTTTAATATTCTACTTACTAATGTGTAACACAAGTATAGTTTCCAGAATCTTCTACAGAATTTGGCAGAAACCAAAGAAATCTTCCTAATGAAAATATTCGTGATCCCTCTTCTTCTTCAGGAATTATTTTCTTAGTGTCTGTGTGATACCAGGTGACATTCACAGCTGAATTTCCTAGGGGACATCTTATAACTAAAGCCTCACCTTCCATTGCATCATCTGCAAATGAACAAAATATTAAAATCTCAGATGAATTAAACCTTATTTGCATTGAAGACTGAGGAGACCTTGGTATTTCTGGATCAGTAGGCCATTCAAATGGCTCTAACTACCATCCTCAAGCTTTCAGAGATAATGTAAAGCAAATGAATTCCCAGTAGATTTTTTTCAAGAAAAAAAAAAAAAAAAGTTGTTCATCTTGAGTTATGAAGACATGCAAAAATAATGTGTGGGACAGAAAAGAAACAAACAAACAAACAAAAACATCTAGGTTCAAACAAGACATATAGTTAAAAAAAAAAAAGTTTTAAATTGGAAAGTACGATTGGTTGAAATGAACTCATGCAAATCTTTGCTTGAAATCCTGTATTTATTCAAAGCAGAGTTCTAAACATGAATCTTTCACAAAGAAAACTATTGGTTTTAATAGTGTTTTATAAACTTAGCTTTCCATCCTTCGGTAATAATATTTATTTACATAACAGAGGGGAGTTTTTGCTTTACCTTTTCAATGCAGAAAATGGATAAAAACAACAACAAACAGAAGAGCTTCTTTCTTAAAATCATGAAAATGTAAAAAAAAAATGCAACAGACTGAAAGGAAGAATCAGATGAAAAGTTGAAGACACCAGAGAGGAATGAGAGGAGTAAACAGAGGAGTAAACAGCTTGGGAATAAAGAAAAAAAAATGAAAAAAAAAAAAAAGTTGGGAGTAAGGAACTAATTTTTTATTAAAGAAACTGCGTGTATTTCTACTTTTGAATACTGAAACTGGTCCAGAGAAACTTGAAACAGGCAATTTTGACAGCTATTTAAGTGCCCTGGTACCTGAACAGTAAACTGACTGCCGAACATAGAAACTGTGGTCTGAAAGTCAAATGCAGTTTTGGAGAAGAGAAACATGAGAAAATTGGCAAGGATAGAAACTGGGCAGATCAGTACAGGAGCTACAGTAAATGAGGGAGCAAGAAAATGAGATGATGTAACCAAATAGCTAATCAAAACAGAGAATCTCTATCAAAAATGACACTTTGGGGGAGCACTGCCTGGCTTTAGATGCGTGCATAGATCAGGTCGTGGGTGAGTCCTTCTGCATAGTGAGTGCTTGCCTTCTCATTCTTTCTGAAGTGGTCTTTCTCCATTGACATTACATATAGACTCATTTACTCAGACACCTAAATTATCCACATCAGGTATAAGCAACCCTAAGTCCATCATTTTAACAGCATTCCCACCCACGAGTCCTGCCTTGCCCCACCAAAGGAGGAACACAATGGAAGTACAGCACTCTTCAGGAAAAAATAAAGGAGAGAGAACAAAGATAAAATGGGAGGCCTTATCTAAACTCAGTGACATCTGTGAAAATTATCTTGCTTAATTCTTCAGCAGAATTTGATCTCTTAAAAGATCTAGTTTGTTCTAAAAATTATTATTCATGTTGTAAAATTGAGAATACGGGGAAATATTTAAAGATTGTATCTTACACTGTTTTTCAGACAAATATGCAGTGCAGCTGGAGACTAGGTACAATGTGAGTGCTATATAATGTTGTTTCACTGGTAGGAAATGATTGCAGGGCCACTAGAGCTGTGCAACAAAGTGCATGTGTTAAACCTGCTCAGTGTGATTTAAGCATGCTCTTGGAGACTTTGCCCAGCTGGGGCCAGGAAGATCAGCTACTCCAAACCCTCCAAGAAGCCTTTTCCTTCTGCTTGCAAAGATGCCAAAGAGCAAAAGTAAAACCTATACTTAATGTCAGAGAAATGGACACTACTCAGTGCATTTTAATATAGGGAGAAAACGACATGTAGAGCTAACTTTTAAGCTGTGATCAATGGTTTGAGATAAACTAGCTAATTTTAGGTTAAAAACTATTAATTCAGTACCAGCTTAAACACTTCTGCAGAATAAAATTAATTAGAAAATAGATTTTAAATGCGACTCACATGATTCTGATGTCACGGAAACCAAGAGGAAGGTAGATAGGAATATCAAACGTACATACCCCATCATATTTCTAAACCAAAGGAAAAAAAAAAAAAAGATATCTCAGAATATGCTCTCACTACATTGGTTATGCTATTGCCACATTGCTGATGTACATCTACTAGCAGATAACAGCATCATGCAGAGATAAGCTGAGTCATGTGGGCTGTTCTGTACAGAACATGTGTGTGTGTCTGTAGCAGCAATTCTACAGCTTTGAGGTGATGCTCTTTGCACTACAGTCAATGCAACAACTGATGTTCCATCGAAACTACTGTTATGACTTAGTTTGATTTGAGGGTGGGGGAATCACTCTGCCATGGCAGGCCTTGTACAGAAGCCTATTCCTCCTTCGTCGTTGATTTTTATTTACTTATTTTTATTTTTAAGGAAGGCATATGTACTTTGGCACCTTCTTCATAGTCAAGTGTGAAAAATTATACCTTGATTTAGAAAAAGACAGATCCTGGATTTGAAAATACATACCTTGATTTTGAGTTAAGCTTACATCCAATCTACTGCGTAGGTGCACACCACCTGCTTTGTTTTCTGTGGAGGTATCTTCAGAGACAGGTTCTCATAGGTAAGTGCTTAGCGGCAAGAACAAAAACAGACGAGCACCATCAGCAATGCAAACCTGAAGGGGAAGTGAAGAAATGGACTGGAAAGGTAGGTAAAGGAATATATATTATCCTCACATAATAGTAGTAGGGCAGATCCTGTGCCTCATCGATGTTTTATTTGTGTTTAATTGACATACACCTCCTGTAATTAGGTGTATGCAGTTAGCAGCTGGCAGTGTTGCTCAGGAACCCTCCAGAAAACCACTTTATCACAGAAACTGGTTATTGGTTTGTGGACATTACTTTTGACCTAATCTGTGAATATCTCAGGAAACAGCAGACATGCAATCCAGATCTATTAAGCAGTCATAAGAATTCTACTTACCATTAATAAAGACTTCACTTGAATGCTATCTTTAACTGCAGATTACAGAGTGGTGGCTACTGCTATCACATATAACGAAGGAGCGGGTGCAACAGATGGCAGATAAGTTTTCAAGAGAAAGCAAGTTAGCAGCAAGTTATAATTTATCCCATGGATAGTAAGCACAGGAACACTAGCGAAAAAGTAGGCAAAAAACATACAGGCAGCGTAAGTACTGTCGTCACATTAACTGCAAGGAATTTTTATTTTGGTGCCAAAGATTTCCAGACTAAACAAACATTGGCCTACATTTGTGCCAAGTCTGAAATTCAGAACAAACTCAATTTTGAGCTTTCAGAAATGCCATTGTTTTTATATTGATGTGGGAAACTTCTTCTGTTTGAAAGTTTAATTACATCCAGGGATTTATTCTTAAACTCTAAAAAAAAATGTAGTGTTGGAAGAGAAAAGCATGAGTGTTTCAGTGTAGGTGTTTTGCAGGGATACTCACAAATTACCAGAAATATGAGGTTTAGACCAAAAATGCGGCATCCCAGCGAGGTTGTTGCCATGCCTGTTATGGGAAGTGAGTGACCATCCAGGATCTCCTAGAAACAGTTTGTGTGAGGAGCTGCTCATTGTCATTACAGCTGCAGAAAAGCACCACATACAAGCACCTGCAGTTTATTGACTTTAACTTTAAGGAAATCTTAGGCCAGACTAATAGATATTTAGAAGTTACTTTTTAACATAACAGCGCAGGAGTCCAGCTGGAGGCCTGTAGCTGGAGGTGTCCCCCATGGGTCAGTACTGGGCCCAGTCTTGTTCAACTTACACATCAGTGACCTGGATGAAGGGACAGAGCACCCTCAGCAAGTTTGCTGGTGGCACAAAGCTGGGAGGACTCCCTGATACCCCGGAGGGCTGTGCTGCCATTCAGAGGGGCCTGGACAGGCCGGAGGGCTGGGCTGAGAGGAACCTCATGAAGTTCAACAAAGGCAAGGGCAGGGTGCAGCGCCTAGGGAGGAATAACCCCGTGCACCAGTACAGGCTGGGGGCTGGCCTGCTGGTCCTGGCGGACAGCAGGTGAACCATGAGCCAGCAATGGGCCCTTGTGGCCAAGAAGGGCAATGGTGTCCTGGGGTGCATTAGGAAGAGCGTTGCCAGCAGGCCGAGGGAGGTGATCCTGCCCTACTCAGCCCCGGTGAGGCCTCACTTGGAGTATTGTGTCCAGTTCTGGGCTCCCCAGTACAAAAGGGACATGGAGCCACTGGAGCGAGTCCAGAGGAGGGCTACAATGATGAGTAGGGAACTGGAGCACCTGTCGTATGAGGACAGGCTGAGAGAGCTGAGACTGTTTAGCTTGGAGAAGACTGAGAGGGGATCTCATCAACGTGTATAAATATCTGAAGAGAGGGTGTCAAGAGGATGGGGCCTGACTCTTTTCAGTGGTGCCCAGCAACAGGACAAGAGACAACAGACACATACTGAAGCACAGGAAGTTCTCACTGAATATGAGAAAACATTTCTTTACTGTGTGGGTGACAGAGCACTGGCACGGGCCGCCCAGGGAGGCTGTGGAGTCTCCTTCGCTGGAATTATTCAAAACCTGCCTGGATGCCATCCTGTGCAATATGCTCTAGGTGACCCTCCTTGGCAGGGGGTTGGACTAGATGATCTCCAGAGGTCCCTTCCAACCTCAACTATTCTGTGAGTCTGCGTGATTCTGTGAATGCATGCAGCATGCCAAATACATGATTGTGTATATGCATACGCAAACTTGATATGCAAAACCTAGTTGCAGCGGGGCTAACTCATACAGCTGAGATTGGATACATCCATATCAACTGAGTCTCCACAGTGAAGTTTGCAAACGGACCCTAAGAATCAGCTAAGTGAAAAACTGAGCTGAATAATAACTAGAATTTAATATTATTATATTATTTGAGTATTAGTACTAATATAGGCATGGGAAAAGGTACTGATATAGGCATGAATATCCCTGCTGCTCTGCTGGGAGTTTTTTCCCTCCAAGTGTTTTGTTCTGTTCCATTAACTTCTTTGTCCCAGACAAAGTATACCAATTATATTAACTGTCTGACTACTTTTTAGAGTTATTTTAAGCAAGCATATATTTAAGCAAGATGACAAAAAAGTGAAGTGAGTGATTTTTAAGGAAAATCAGTTTCTCAGTTGGAGACTGTCTGAAGACACATTCTTTCTCATTTGATATTTTATTTCATATTTGCTCCAAACTAATAAAACTATTGGAGATCCTTTTGATCCATTTATTGCCAGTGCTGTTTCCAGTCCCAGAAACTGAAGGTTGGTGATTAAAAAAAGTTGCAAGGAGCTGTGCTTCCTTTGTTTTGAGAGACAACTTTGTACAGGGATGAGGAAAGCCAATTATTTACCCTCACCAACTCTTCGAACAAGTGCCAGAACAACACAGGGTAAGAAATTGTATTTGCCTATTGTACTTGCTGGTTGTTGTCTTTAGCCTTCTGTTTCTGGAAAAAGTATTACTTCAAGAAACCTTACACATACTGGGCTACCAACCTGCACCAAAACAATGCAAAATAGTTGTGCTGAAAGAACACATTCTTCCCCCATAATTTTGATGATAATTTTACTAATGGTTTTTACTACTTTCTCTCCCATTTTTAAGCAGCTATGTTTTGGCATCAGTTTAAGTAGAGTTTGTCTATACAAATTTGGGCAATATAAGGGGCTCTACTTAAAGACAAATGTTCCTTGAAAATAAATAAATAAATAAAAACTTCAGGCAATTAAAAGAACAATGCAATTCTGTTTGCATTTCCCACTTCGATCAGCTGCAAGCTACCCAATTACCTCAACAAAAACTGAGGCAGAAGTTGCAGTTCTAGTTCAGTAGATGGCAAGACAGGGACTTATTCACTAGTGCTTCAGAGCTTGTGGCATTACCCTTTGCAAAGCAAAATGAAAGCATCCACGCATCTGTGATATTAGGATCAAATAAAAAGGCTATTAGGAGGCACAAGACAAAAGCACTGACACCTTACATCCTACAACTAAAAGTGCTTCCTGCAGCTCAAAGCACTGTGAGACAAAGGCCATGACTTCTGAAAATACTTATGAGAGGATGTCTCCTCTCTGTTTTTGCTTATTTATTAAGAACTTATATATATAGAGATATAGGCAGATATATATATTTACATTTGTCTATAGTAAAATCTGCATTTTCAGGTTCTCAGTGTACCGTAAATTTAGATTGCTAATATTCAGGGATAAAAAGAAAAGGATGTATTTTCCATAAATTTCTTCCTTCCTTATAGTTCACAGTAGCTGTATGTAATAAGCTTAATTCACTGTTAAGGAAAACTTCAGTCTGAGGCTGAAAAAGCACTAGATCCAAATACAAGGGTTTGCCATAATTACGTAAGTCAAAATCTAACCCCTAAAGATCCAATATCAAAGGAGGATGAAAGAACTGGGAACTACCTTGTTATGTTACAGAAATAGTAGTCTCTAAGACTTAACTCCTTGCTTCTCCAAAGGCAATTGTATTAATAGCATTTTTTTTTCCAAAAGTGTATTTAGCAACAAACTGTAGTGCTGTTCATAAAACTGAACAAACATTATAAAAATAGCATATCTTGCATACCAACAAAATTTGAAAATGCTATTGTAATTTCTACTTTAAGAAGCTTAACAGATTTCACAATGTAAAAATACCATGAAATAGCAGGTGTGTGAGATAGGTTTACATAGACATAGAATTCGCTCATTCTCCATTTGAAAGTTATTTTCAGTCTCTTATCAAACCAGAAAATCCAGTCTGACTGAAAATGAGCTGTGAAAATAGAAACAGTAACAATGAAATTATTCCAGAAGAGTAATGATAGTTAACGCCTACAATATTTACAGGTATGAAGGCAAAATTTAGGAATTTCAATATTAAAATATGCCAATGCTAGAAATAATATATACATTATTTTTATAAAATATTTTGAAGCAAGAACTTACATAAATATACTGAACTGCATAATGAATATTTTCTGTTGTTGAATAATTGGCAAAAATATCTGTCAGAAAACTGAAGACAAATCCATTTCCATACACTTCATTATAGCTAAGATTTTAGGTTGGTCCCCAGATTATTTGTATATCACAAGTGTATCCCCAGTTTTAATCTTATATTTTTTATTGAGATAGAGAGACACGTAAGTGAACGGAAAAAAAGTTTCTTATAAAATACTAGATAGTACTTCCAACAGCTTCACTTATTTTTGGCTAAATGATAAAATAAAGATTTGACCTACCTTTTGGAAAATTCAAACAGCAGAGAAGTAGTTTACCCTGTGACTGGATCCTTTGCTTGTACCAGAGACTATTGAAACGTCTTTTTAACTGCTTTTTGCAACGCGTATCTGGAGGAGCATGATTTACAGCTTCATCTAGTCGCCTCCCACTGAACAGAACAGAACATGCAAATGACACTAGTAACCCTAGGTACCTATCAGAGATGGCATCTTCTAGTTACAGTTAATCAGATCTCTTCTACGGAGAGCATAGGTTTTCCATTAATCACAAATTATGCCATTTTAGTGTGATTGTACTAAAAATAAGCCTGCTGCCTAATTAGGGGCTTTCTTACATAGTTGAGGGGAACAAAGGAGGAGCACTCAGTCGGCAGAGGGTGCTTTAAAACCGATTTGCTTTGAAAATAAGTGGTATCTTTGATAGGGCTGGTCAGGGAGCAGTTCTGCAGAACAGCTGTACACATCACTGGAGCACCAGGAATGATTTTTTAGACAGGAAACTGCTTCACGGAAGGTAAACTGATAAAATAAAGCCCCTGAGAAAACAGTTGTCTACACCACGACTAAATTAAGTCAGTGAGGGAAAGAAGGCTGGAAAAGCAGGGCAGTTTCACTAGAAATCCAGGAGAAAATCTGGGAGAGCAAGCAGGAGCGGGAGAAGTCCCCACAGGGATGGAAGTGGCCCAGCGCACTGTAACAACCATGAGCAGGTACTCAGGAGGTAGTATGGGCTACCTAATGTCGGAAAGACATTTTAGGAGCACTGTGCAAGACTGCTGAGCAGCCTTCCAAGCATCAGCACTAAACCTGGGCCCATCAGACCAAAGGTCCCAAGCTGTCCCCTTCATGTGTATCTGCTAGTCTAAAGGGGTGATTTCAGTAACAAATCAGCCATATTCCAAGGGAAGAATCAGCTTTGTACATCTTGGCAGAAAACTCCTAAAGACGTTTTGAGAATCAATGTTTCATTCTTTCTTGAACCAAACAAGAGGATTTTATACCACAGTCATTCAAACACTTTTTTTTTTCCCCTGACAGAGTCGCTGATACTCTTTATAACTTCCAGTGTTTCTGGGAATCTGCTGTGAGTTGCAGTCACTAGCATTGTCAGCAACTCCGTATTAATATACAGAGATGTAGCAATTATATGCCAGTAGGCAAGCATCTTGCCACTGCTGCCCACACCCATGCTTTCCCCCGATCTTGGCATGTCACTTCCTCTGAAGTGGTCTAGGGGTTGCACTTTCCATATGACACAGAAAATGCAAAGTGTCATACGGACATTCTGCAACAATGAAATCCCACAGTGCTTTGGTCAACCAGTCAGCGTCTATTAAGATTGATAGCTTGAAAAGCTGAAAAAACACTTCCTGCTAAGGTTCGTGGAGTTTCATCAGCAACAAGGCCTTCCCTGTTTCCTCATGCCATTCCCTAGAGACTCAGGCAGAAAATACGGAGCGAATTATCTGCATTCAGTGTATATTCAGCCTCCTCTCACCATGACATGTCAGGTCACTCTAGGATAAAGTTAAATACCTTCAGTTGAAGATATCTTCCATTGCCTGAATGTAGAATTAGATCTGTCATAAAGTGAGATCAGAGATGTTCGCAATATTGCTCCAGACCTCAGAAGAGTCCTTTATCCCATAGACCATTCTTCAAGCCCAGTTCATTCCCAGATCATGATGCAGGTGTGGAACTGAGCTCATGGCTATAGATTAAAGTTAGCAGCTGAGCAAAAGCCATCCTGCAGCTTTTGTAAGAAATTGCAATGAATGTTGAATGCTTTGTTATTTTTGGCCCACTGTCCTGTTTTTGGCTGGGATAGAGTCAATTTTTTTCCCCGGTAGCTTCTATGGTGCTGTGTTTTCGATTTGTGACGACAATATTGCTGATAACACAACTATATTTTAGTTGTTGCAGAGCAGTGCTTACAGAGGGCCCAGGACTGTTCAGCTTCTCATGCTACCCTGCCAGTGAAGAGGCTGGGGGTGCACCAGGAGCTGGGAGGGGACACGGCCAGGACAGCTGGCCCAGGCTGACCAAAGGGATATCCTATACCACATGGTGTCATGCTCAGCAATAAAGCTACATGGAGTTGGCTGGGTGGGGGGTGGCTGCCATTGCGCAGGGACTGGCTGAACATCAGTCAGCTGATTGTGAACAATTGTGTTGTGCATCACTTGTTTTGTTTTCTGTTTTCTGTTTCGTATTGTTTTTCCCTTCCTTCTTATTGAACTGCCTTTATCTCAACCCACAAGTTTACACATTTTTTCATTTCTCTCCCCTGAGGCTAGTGGGTGGTGAGTGAACAGCTGTGTGGTAATTAGCTGCCTGCCAGGTTAAACCACAACCCCCAGCTTGGAAAAAAAATCTGTTCAGTATAAATGTGGAAAAATGTGTTTACAAAAAAAAAGGCAAAAATTTCTTTGAGGAGTTGCATGCATCATACCCCTTTGGTAGACTGTATGCATAGCAGTCCAATGAGCAAGAGAATCATCTGTCCTCCATGAAAACAAATCAAGAAGTAATGGGCTTAAACTGAAACAGGGAATAGTTAGGCAAGACAGTGGGGAAAAAAAATAACAAGAAAGATAGCGAAGCACTGGAATAGCTTGCTGGGAACCTTGTGGAGTTGCCACCAGAGTTTCCTTAAAGAAAAATCTGGGATTGATAACAAGATGCAGTAGACGGCCCCACCGGTCTCTACCAACTTTAGTAGTCAATGGCCTTGTGACTCAGCTGTCTATGATCCAGTGGCTGTTTTGATGCTGCATGGCTGTATGAACTTAACTCAGTTGTGCTAGCAAAATCACTCCTGAGCTGTGAGAAGTACACAAGTTAAAGCCATGCTAGATAAGAAAAGTGAAAATATAGTTCAAATGATGTTATTGAGATTATAATAGTTAGGAGCTCAAGAGTTCGAGACAAAAAAAAAAAAAAAAAAAAAAAAAAAGATGACATGAGAAAGATAAAATCCTGAGATAAAAAGCCAAGATAGGTAAACAGCAACTCAGCAACATCAAGATCCACCCTGCTCCAACAAAGTGTGCTTAGCTTACAGATGTGATAGTCTAATACCTGTCTGTATAAGCCAGGAAATAATTTGTGTGTACTTTTTTTACAGCCTGCTTGCAGGCTGTCATTGCCCACTGTAGAGGACATCTGGACAGAAGTGACCCTGGCAGGGAAGGTTATACTACATAGAGTTCTTGAGGACG
Source organism: Anser cygnoides (assembly GCF_040182565.1). Taxonomy (NCBI): domain Eukaryota; kingdom Metazoa; phylum Chordata; class Aves; order Anseriformes; family Anatidae; genus Anser; species Anser cygnoides. The sequence continues at coordinate 143,560,029 of NC_089873.1, read as the reverse complement.
AGTCAGAAAGCATTGGTGGAGTCACCAAATGGCAGCCTGGCAGGGGAAGCTGCTGTTAGGTGCGCCCATACCCACAGTAGGTCTCATGTTTTTTAGTTGGTGGAGACCCACCCTACTGAGGGTGCAGTCTTTGTTGTTCCTGCGCATTTTGGCACCTTGCCTGGGGCTACCATGTGCATGTGATGGTTTCACATTGATGGGCATCTGAATTCCACCACATTGCTTGCTCTCTCACTCCCCTTCCTCAAAAGATGAGGGGGAGAAAATAAGATAAAAAAGGGTTCAGGGTTTGAGATAAGCACAGGGAGATCACTCAACAATTACTTTCACAGGTAAAACAAACTTGGCGTAGGCAGATTAATGAAATTTACTACCTATTGGTCACAAGCTAGGGCAGTGAGAAACTAAAGCAAACAAAACAAAACAAAAAACAACAACAACAACACACGCGCACACACACACACACACACACACACACACACACACACACACACAAAAAAAACACCTTCCCCGCTTCCGCCCTCTTCTGCCTCCTCCCCCTGAGTGGCGCAGGGGAATGGGGAATGGGGTTACGGTCAGTCCCTTACCCTTGGTCTCCACCACTCCTTCACGGTCCCTCCCTGCCCCTGCTCCCCGTGGGGTCCCTCCTATGACATGCCGTCCTGCCCGAACTGAGCCTGCGGGGGCTGCCCACAGGCAGCAGCTCTTCAAGAACTGCTCCCACACGGCTCCGTACCACGGGGTCCATCCATCCCCCAGGAGCAAACTGCTCCAGCACGGGTCCCCCACGGGCGGCAGCTCCCCCCAGACCCCCTGCTCCTGCGTGGGCTCCTCTCCACGGGCTGCAGCTCCGGCCCGGGGCCTGCTCCTGCGGGGGCTCTCCATGGGCCGCAGCCTCCTCCAGGCCACATCCACCTGCTCCACCGGGGGCTCCTCCACGGGCTGCAGCGTGGAGATCTGCTCCGTGTGGGACCCGTGGGCTGCAGGGGGACAGCCTGCTCCACCAGGGGCCTCTCCACAGGCCGCAGGGGAACTGCTGCTGCCTGCCTGGAGCACCTCCTGCCCTCCTGCTGCACTCACCTGGGGGTCTGCAGGGCTGCTTCTCTCACATTTTCTCACTCCTCTCTCCCAGCTGCTGTTGCACATCAGGTTTTCCTTCAATCTGCTCTCCCAGAGGCCCACCCAGCATCGCTCCCTGGCTCAGCTCTGGCCAGCAGCAGGTCCCTTTTGGAGCCGGCTGGAGCTGGCTCTGATCTGACATGGGGCAGCTGCTGGGCTCTGCTCACAGAGGACACTCCAGCACCCCCACCGCTCCCAAAGCCTTGTCACATAAGCCCAATGCAGTTCACCACATTCTTTCTGCAAAAAAGGGAAGTAAGACTCAGAAAAATTTTCAAGGGTTGTAGATAATCTGATGGGGCTGGACTCATTTTTCCCCAAGGTAAGAGTTGTCCCTGGTCTTTATCATTAATCATTCAGTTCTATCATGACTACCATTGTGATAAAGATGAATAAGCTGGTCCCAAAACAGCTCTGCTGGTTCCTTTCTTTGAGAAGTTCAAGGCACTTTGTCGTTATCTTAAAAAGACACTTGGGGGTACATATTGTACCAGGGACACGTGCCCAACCAATGAAGTGAGACATCAGAGCACACCATCCCCCTTCCTGCATCTTGGTGTTTGTGGAAAGGTTTCAGGACCAAGATGGGAGTCCTATGATGTCTGAGTCAGGGGGCTGCTTTGTGTGACTGATAAGCCACATGGTTATTGCATAGCAGGGTCCCACACAACAGTATATGAGGACATGCATGTGGACAGAAAAGGCTTAATGGCAATTTACGTGTTACAGAGCCAATAGCATTTTCATCATACTCATCGATCTCCTCCATCCCACTAAGGCACAGGTATTAAGTTTCTTATCAGGCTTTCGGCTCTCCTGTAATTGCTAGCTAGTGTTCAGAGGATACAAAATGGAGGTGAGAGTATCTTGAAAGAGAGAATTGTCCAAGAATTGTGTGCTTTTTTTCTTAATGTGGTTGGCACGTATTTGCCTTTGGTTTGCATGTTGATATGCTACTTGAGAAGTCCTTTAATCACCAGCAGTTTTTATAAAATCTTGACAATGGTAGTTATAGTTGTCAGGCTAGGGATGATATTGTTCAAACAAAAATCTTAACACCATTACCTTTGCATCTTAAAACCAGATTCCCTTTATAACAAAGTTCTCAATTTCTCTGTTCCATGCCTTGTCCCAAATGGAAAGCAGCTGAACTGCCATCCTAAGGAGGCTGGAAACAGCATAGCCAGAATGAAAATAGCAGCAGCTGTTCTGAATGTGATCGGGTCACCAGCAGGATCCCCATAAAAAGACCACAAAGCCAGCCAGAGAGAGGATTGTTGCAGTACATCTGTTGCTTTTTATGGAAAGAAAAATATTACGCTGAGCCCCCAGGGTCTTCTGTTCCCACCAGTGGTCCTGTCAAGCTCCCTTGGATGCCACACTGTTTTACAGGACAGAGACAAAAGTGAGTCTGAGCCCGCAAATATCTTTGGGCAAGAAACCTATCCAAAGTTTATCCACAAAAGGAAAGCTGAATAAATCAGCCATCCTGTGTCCAAATAATTTTAGGAAACAAGTCCAGAGCAAAGACAAGATGAAATCTTCCAATTTTAATTTAAAGACAACTTGATCCAAGAGGTCACTGCTTAGTGTAACAGCAAATGCCTAATCTCTTGTGCAGCACTTGCTCTATTTCCCATTATTGTTGAAATTGAAAGTTATTCAGTATATTGTTGTTCATATCTGACTTCTTCCCTGAGAATAAGGAGTTCTTCCACACTATTTCTTAGGAAGAAACTTCTATAAATACATAATATACTGGAAATTGTGACTTGAATGGGAAAGACACACTTCTTCCTAATTTACAAGACTGAACCAAATTGGGATTCTTTGAAAAGTCATTTAATAGCTTTGCTGACAAAGGATATAGCTTATAGTGACTTCATAGTAAATAGCCTTGTTTGTTCCTAAATGTATATGAATTACTGGAAGCGAATGTCTTACTGATAAAACAGGGTCATAACATATCGACAACATGTAGGAACAGAGCTTTAGTTTTAATAATTATTTATATTTTTGATAATATCACTATTTGAGAAAATGTTTTGTTTTGCCTATAGGCTATGGACTGAGTTTTTAGACAAACATTTTTTATGAGAACTAGCTCACTGTATTTAGCATCAGATCTGGCTGCCAGTTGGAGTTTTCAGTCCCTAAAAGTTCTAAGCATTTTGGAAAGGAAATCAAGGTTTTCCATGAAAGCCAGAACATTTCCTGTGAAAACGAAATGTCACCCAACTTTTTTTTTTTTCCAGAATAAAAACAACAACAACAACACTTTATTAGTTTTTTCTGTAATTGAAGTATCCAGATGTTCACCCAAGTGTCTGGACATCCTCTGCTAGTGTTCAGAAATTTGTTCTACTCCTTAGACATTAGAGCACCTATCAACATAGGGAGGACTATGAGCAGTACAACCTTCTTTGACGCTGGCTTCCAACATCTAGTTATATGGAAACTAGGATAGAATATGTCAGTGATTTGGCCGATTATTGTAGAAATGTACGCACCTGGCTTGGTCAGTTGCAGGAAGTTTGTGGAATTTCTTGTTCCTTTCACCATGAAAATATAAAATTAATCCTTCTTCTCTCCCTCCACTAACCAAAAATTCCTCTGAAAGCACCTTCTTGCAGCTCTCCACGGGACTTATTGCAAGTCTTCTTGGTAGATGTGCTGTTTCAGGAACCACATTTCTTTTCCTATCACTCTAAAAGGAGTTATTTTTGCTCATTCATGCTCACCATGCCTACTCCTCCTGCATAACACAGTCTTGGTGTATCAATTGCTCATCTTTGTATTCATCACAAGGCCAAACTCCTAATTTCTGAACAGAATAGAGTTCGGTTAGTTTCAGTTAATTCTGTTTATCTAAAAGTGTTCAATTAGAAACATCTTTGCTTCACCCCATTTCCACAGCCAGCAGCAGAACATGCATGGTCTCCTCGCAGCTTCTGCGTATCTCCGCCTTCAAAAGCTACAGGTCTCAAGCACTCCTGTCAGGTAGCCTGCCCAGCTCCCAGAGATCTTACTGCTCTCAGAGTCTGTGACCACTGGCCAAACCATTCATAAGCTTTTTGCTCTACAGCTAACAGCCTGCAGAGGCAAATTTGCCCAAAACCTCCCACATCAGCAGTGAAGAGCATGCTGTGTGTTTTACAATGCGAGCAGGTACATCTCTCTCCTCCCCTCACTACATCACAGCCTCATCCCATGCCAGAGCCTGACAGCCATACTAAATAACCCTAGTTCCCAGACGCTGGAAGTTTCATAGATCCGGTGAAACTAATTGGAACATGACGCCAGTCCATTGGTCAGCTCTGCATCAGTGAGGTAGTTTTTGAACAGTGTGTAAATGTTCACAGGGTGCCCCATGAAATTAGGTCTTCTCTAGCTTTCTTATGCTTGGTGTTGTTGGCCACTGATATACAGAAAGCACTGTTCTCAGACAAATGGTCTTACCAACACACAGAAAATTATCAGCTTCCACAACCTGGGAATAACATCTTGGGATTATTTTGTTTTTTTTTTTTTTTCTCCTGAAAACAGCTTGATGTTCAGCAGCTGCCAAGAGGGCAAATGGATTGTGAGGAATTATTAGAAAAAGAATAAAGAACAAAACAAGAAATGTTATTATACTGATGCAACATACTCTTATCTTGTGCACTGGATGCAATTCTGGTCACCAATGACAAAAAGGATATAACAGCACAAATGTTACCTAAAGGAGTGGTAAGGCTCTCAGAGGTCCAGAGGACTTCTGCTGCAAGGATGAAACAAATAAACTGTCACTCTCCGCATACAAAAGGGAGGACTTTTAGCATGAGGAAAAATTACACAGGGAGTGATTTTTCAGTACCTTTCATGATAAAAGAAATAGGGAAATTATCACCACATGGTTAAAACAGAGAAAGCTACTCTTTCACGTAAATAAAGATGAAATTTGTTGCCACATGAATTTGCCAAAATAGGTATAGAAATGTGTTCAAAAGTTATGACATGAACTTAGGAAGAAAAGATATATTGATCACCATTTAAGATACTGTTGGAGAAGTTACTTTATACTGAGGATGTCCATCCCACATGATTGATTGAAACCGGTAAGGACTACCAGGTTTCATCATCCTCCCCTTTGTCTGTATTTTGGTTTTGGTCTGTGTTTTGTTTTGTTTTGTTTTGTTTTTCTTTCTTTTTTTTCCTTGTGGTTTTGGTTAGCAAAAGGATAAAGACCTAGGTGAGGTTTTTGCATATGTATGTGTGTTAGCTGGTACGATAATTCTTATTTTCTTACATTAATAGGGAAACAGACAAAACAAACTAAAAATGAGGTAACTCCTTTGAGTTTAAATTCCCCCCCTATTTTTTTTTTTGTCTGTTATTTCATTTCATCTCATAAATGCTGTGATTAATAATTCAGCAAAGAGCTAGAAAAGCATTTTTCCTTCCCTGAGACCTGGAATTCCTGCAGAGCCTGGAGGTCTGATCTTGTGAGGTCTCTAGCTGGGCTTTTTGAAAAAGCTCATTTCCTTCCTCCGTTTGTTCTAGCCTTGAAGCAGAAAACCTTCAAGTGCAAGCTTACATCTACCCAGCATGATATTGCTTCATGCTTCCTGCCCTGACATTAGCGGGGTCAAAGATGACAGCAATCTTTTATCTTTTTACACGAGTGAAATAACCTGTGTGAACATACCTCAAAAGTCACAGTAATTTCAAATATATGTCATAGAAACATGTATTTGCTGCCATTTCTTGAAAACACTAGGGAATGCAGCATGAATAAATGCCCTGCGTTTCTACAGCTTGAGTGCAAGAGGCAAGTTTAATGGTTGAGGACAGTAACAGATTCCACAATAACAAATTTGCATTCTTTATGGCTCAGAAATATAAAGAAATGCAGAAATACGGAGAAATACTCCTTCATAGAGGAGCCAATTAAATTGGTGGATTTTGAGCGCTGAGAGTAGCAAAAACTAGTAGCAGGTTTTTTCATTTCTAAGGAAAGAAACCTATTATTTTATGCCAACAGATGGTTTTCTGTTCCAAATCTCAGTTTCACTGAAGTGTCAAAGGAAACAGATTTTCCAGCACAGTCATCTTTTTTGTTTCCTACTAGCCAGTTTAGTAGTACCACACTGAGCTCTGTTGAAGCCTCACCCATTTCACTCACCTGTGCTAGGTATTGGGGCCTGTGGGTGTCCTTCTCAGTGGCAGGTAAGCTACACTTCTGGAGCCATGCTCTTCCATTACAGGGATTGCATCACTACACTTTTTTTTTTTTATTAATATATATAGATATTTTTTTGAACCAGTCCCTCAGCACTTTGTGAGTGCAATAGGAAATCAAACCTAAAAGAGGAAACAAGAAAGGATGTTTGTTTTTTTTTAATTACCTATTGTGCATATGTTAGTGTCTGTTAGGGTATATGAACATCCCTAATGCAGAAGCATAAGTACTAGAAATGATAAAAACATTATTAAAAATGCATGTGGATTGTTCAGCAAAAATCTGTCCTGCAAAGAATGACAAATCATGGCAGGTGTGCCCTCATGTCCTCTGCACTTCCACAGACTCAGTGTGTACCATTTATTGGACTCCGTAGCAACTGCCAGCCACCCTGCATTGTTCATTCAGGTAATTTACAGGGTGCTTAAAGAGCTGGCTGATGTCATCGCGGGACCTCTCTCAATTATTTTTCAACGATCTTGGGAATCCGGAGAGGTCCCATTGGACTGGAAGCTGGCAAATGTTGTGCCAATTTTCAAGAAGGGTAAGAAAGAAGACCCTAGCAATTACAGGCCTGTCAGTCTCACGTCAGTGCCTGGTAAAATTATGGAGAGGATGATCCTTGAAGTTATTGAAGCGCACCTGGGGGACAATGCAGTCATTGGTCCCAGCCAACATGGGTTCATGAGGGGTAGGTCCTGCCTAACAAATTTGATTTCCTTTTATGATAAGATCACCCATCTAGTTGATCAAGGGAAACCAGCTGATGTGATCTTTTTGGACTTCAGCAAAGCTTTTGACACAGTTTCCCATAGGACCCTACTGGACAAAATGTCCAGCATACAACTTAACAAAAACATCATATGATGGGTGAGCAATTGGCTGACGGGCAGGGCTCAAAGGGTTGTGGTAAATGGGGCCACATCTGGCTGGCGGATGGTCATTAGTGGGGTCCCTCAAGGCTCCATTTTGGGCCAGTCCTCTTCAATGTTTTTATAAATGATTTGGATATAGGACTAGAAGGTGTTCTGAGCAAATTTGCTGATGACACCAAAACTGGAGGAGTTATAGACTCGGATGAGGGTGGAAAGGCCTTGCAGAGAGATCTGGACAGATTGGAGAGCTGGGCGATCACCAACCACATGAGGTTTAACAAAAGCAAGTGTCGGGTCCTGCACCTGGGAAGGGGCAACGCTGGCTATATGTACAGACTGGGTGACGAGACGCTGGGGAGCAGCCCCACAGAGAGGGCTCTGGGGGTTGTGGTTGACAGCGAGTTGAATATGAGCCAGCAGTGTGCCCTGGCAGCCAGGAGGGCCAGCCGTACCCTGGGATGCATCAAGCACGGCATCGGTAGTCAGTCGAGGGAAGTGATTGTCCCGCTCTACTCTGCGCTGGTGCGGCCTCACCTCGAGTACTGTGTGCAGTTCTGGGCACCACAGTACAAAAAAGACATTAAACTGTTGGAGAGTGTCCAGAGGAGGGCGACGAAGATGGTGAAGGGCCTAGAGGGGAAGACGTATGAGGAGCGGCTGTGGTCACTGGGCCTGTTCAGCCTGGAGAAGGGGAGGCTGAGGGGGCACCTCATCGCAGTCTACAGCTTCCTCGCAAGGGGGAGTGGAGAGGTAGGTGACCTATTCTCCGTAAACACCAGTGATAGGACTCGCAGGAACGGTGTTAAGCTGAGGCAGGGGAAGTTTAGGCTGGACATCAGGAAGAGGTTCTTCACCGAGAGGGTGGTTGCATGCTGGAACAGGCTCCCCAGTGAGGTAATCACTGCACCAAGCCTGTCTGAATTTAAGAAGAGATTGGACTGTGCACTTAGTCACATGGTCTAAAACTTTGGGTAGACCTGCGCGGTGCCAGGAGTTGGACTTGATGATCCTTATGGGTCCCTTCCAACTCGGGATATTCTATGATTCTATGATAACTGTACATGAGGATTGCTACAGCCTGCCTCTGTATTTCTGATTAGCTTAGTAATGATCTTGAGGCTTGTGTCTTCCACGAATTGTCTGACTTCCTCAGGTGGCATTGCATTTATGTGCAGTACATAACACACTGATCACAGGCTAGGCCACTGAGCTGAGGATGTTCCCTGGTCAGCTCCTTATGCCTCAGCAACCATGGTGCAGATGTGCCACACTGCTGTGGATGTGACAGGGCAGATGGATACATGGAGACAACTGGGTCAGACCCTACACATCCAGACAGTAATCAGATTTGCTGTTTTCTCTCTTTCAAACTAGCAGGAGACTTTTCTTTCCTGGTATTCATTTCCATTACCCTTGAAAATGCTAAAGGACTTTTTTTTTTTTTCTTTCTGGTGCACCGCTATGAAGGTTAGAGTCAGTCTCCTGTTCCCAAAGGTCATTTCAAGCCCTTCCAATATAGACATGGCCTCAAGTTGTCCATCATTCAGGCTCCAGCTGTCATGTATTTCTAGTTGACAATTGCCTGAAAATAGGACTGACCCACACCTCAGGCAAAAATCCTGTACATTGATAATGTCCAGAATTGCCTAACTCATTCAGGGTCTCTTCTGTGCTAAAGACAGGTACTCTACACACTCAGAATCCTATCCTCTGGACAAGACAAAGATTGCTCTCCTATGTAAAATCATTTACAACTCAGACTGAGAAAAATCCACAATGCCCAGAGAAGACCTTCAGTCCAAATACTTATCTAGAAACCAGAAGACTCAGTTCTGTATAGTTTTCTACATCACTGAAAGAACACTCCCCCCTACCCACTGAAACTGAGATGTTATGTATTGGCAGATTATAAATCATGTGGAAGAAAGAGAACAGGCAAGAATGAATTTTACTCTAGCCAAATTAATGTGGGATGGACATTAAAATGAAATGTGTATTCTGAGACTCTGACTTCTCTTAGGTGGGTTGGGGTCCCTCCTGTTTTCCTTCAACAGGCAAAACTTCACTACCAGGCACAAAAGAGCCCAGCTATCTCAGAAGAAACAGAAAGGGTCCAAATAGGTTGTGAGAGAGCGCAGTCTTCAGGGCAAGAGATGTTTTTTTGTTGTTGTTGCTTGTTTTTCATTCGGTTTAGTTTGATTTGCTTTGGTATTTTGTACTGACTGCTTTGACCACAAAGCTAGTCTGAGAATGAAGAACTGAGTGGGAGTTCACTGGTAACATCTATTCTCAGAAAACATATATAGCCAGCTTACAACATGACTGGGGGTAGAAATAGGAATTTCGTATTATTTCCCTATGCAGTCAACAGCAAGGGTCAACGGTAGCCAGTTTAGGGAGAAGAGCTCCTTCTGAAGGTCTTAGAGGTCCTCACCTTCTGCCACTGACTAGATAGGCATATCAGACCATCCCTTTCCCTTTCGTTTCTGTGTGTATAAATTCAAGCAAACATATTGCCCAAGGCACTCATGTTTCTAACTCTGCAGGATATCACAGAAGTAGTCCTACATTTATGAAAATTAAGTTATCCTAGTTAGTTAAATAACCAGAAGTCTTCTGAATGGGGATGCTTGTGTGGGTAGCTCTTTCCGCAGCCTTTCTGCCTACTGCCATCACAAAGCTTATCTACACAGTAAAGTCAGCATAAAGTTTCTGTCAGGTTGTTTTTGTGCCCCAGAAAAACCTTAGGTGTCAGATCTGACCTTTGGATAGACACAGACTTTGAGTTTGAATAGTTCAGCAGAAAAGGGAGTTTATCATACAAAATAAAACCAGAAAATCAGTTTAATCTCTCTCTACATCACTAGCGAAGTGTTTTGTTTTTTTTTCTATGAATTCATATGCTAAAGGATGGAAAGACAGTTTAAAAGTAGTCATAAATAGAATAGCAGCTCTGTGGTTGATAGATCAGTGAAGGTCTGTATGAACCTCATGAAGGTCAGTAAGGCCAAGTGCAAGGTCCTGCACCTGGGTCAGGGCAATTTCAAACATGAATACAGGCTGGGCAATGAGGGGGTTGGGAGCAGCCCTGAGGAGAAGGACTTGGGGATGTTGGTGGATAAAAAATTCAACATGAGCTAGCAATGTGCACTTGCAGCCCAAAAAGCCAACCATACCCTGGGCTGCATCAAAAGAAGCATTGCCAGCAGGGTGAGGGAAGTGATTGTCCCCCTCTGTTCTACCTGGAGTACTGCATTCAGCTCTGGGACCCTCAGTACCAGAGAGGCATGGACCTGTTACAGTGGGCCCAGAGAAGGGCTATGAAAATGCTCAGAGGGCTGGAGCACCTCTGCTATGAAAACAGGCTGAGAGAGTTGGGGTTGTTCAGCCTGGAGAAGAGAAGGCTCTGGGGAGATCTCATTGCAGCTTTCTAGTACTTAAAGCATTCCTACAGAAAAACTGGAGAGGGATTATTTGTTAGGGAGTGTAGTGATAGGACAAGGGGTAATGGTTCTAAACTAAAAGAGGGGAGATTTAGATTAGATATTAGGAAGAAATTATTCACTTGGCAGGTGGTTAGGCCCTGGAAGAGTTTGCCTCTATAAGCTGTGGATACCCCATCCCTGGAGGTCTCCCCCCGCGGAGGTGGGGGGAGAGAATAGGGTGGAGTTTGGGAGGAGGAGAGAGGAGATCTTTTGATTTGGAGAATACAAAAGCTATAGTGGAAATCCCACCATTAAATAACAGCTGCACATTTTTATTATGGTCAATTTCGCCTACCATTATAGCTTAAAATGTGGAATTTAAGGAGGTTATAAGTAGTATTTGTCATACCTGTTTGTGTTTCATTCCAAACACAATGGAACATTTATATCTAGTCCATGCATCTCCCTGCAACATGCCAATAGAAAAGTCTGGAAAGTTCCAAGTCCTATTTTTTTTCTTTTCTCTTTCTTTATATATGTCAGAGCCAAGTGATCTCATTGTAGGGTAATATGTCTGGAAAGAGTCAACATTTTATGACTGAAATCACAGTAAATTAATGAGAAGTGAGAAGTTTCAATCAAAAAATAATATCCAATGAGAAGCTGGAACAGTATCATCTGCAAAAAGAGAACTATTTATATTCCAAAGGCTAATACAATAGAATAATGATGACAAAAGAGCCTGCTCTACACAAATGATTCCAGGTGATTTTCACCAACAGTGTTTCATCTGATGGTCCATTAAAGGTTGAAAAGACAAAGAAAAAAAAATATATTGCTACAAACACTGGAAAACTCACATCTTGAGCCGACAAATAGCTACTTAGGTGACTGAAATAATGCCAGAATGACAAATTGTCAGAGGGATAAAAAGCAACGGTGAAGCCTGCTGATGCAATGTAATGGACAATGACAGCAAACTTTGTTGAAACAATGGAACAGGTAGTGATAGACAGAAGAAACAGTTGACAAATTTTGAAGAGTTTACTATTCACACAAGAGGATTCCCTCTAAGACTTGATATCTGTGGAATGAAACCATTAATAAATTACATGAAAAAAAAAATATATGGAAGAATGGTTGTCTACAGTGGTGTTAGTGAACTGAAGGAATGACCAAGCAAGCTCCATCATTGTCATGTTTTTATACTTCCAGTCATGGGAATATGAGAACAGCTGTGCGGGTTCACACCACCTATCTCAGTACTTTTTCTGCAGGAAGGACTATTAAGAAAAGTGAAGAGTAGGATCAGGCCCAGCGTACACCGTCACTCCTCCACAGACCTCTCCTAGCTTCCAGTTGCTCTCAATACCAGGAAATCCCTGAGTCTGTTAAAATTTATCTGCTCATTCACCTGCTATTGGATATCTCTTCCAAGTCTGGCTTCCCCAGGAACCCATGTAGGCTTCCTGCTGCTGCAACGTCTTTTGGCAAGGAGTGCTACAGCACTGCTATTCTCTTCATAAAATCTGTCATTTATTTTAGTTTAATGAACTGGATGGCCAGCACTGAAATTGTGCTGAAGCTTGACGGGTAGCAAGACAAGAAAAGTTGTGTGGGTTGCAAAACATACCCCTCATCTGAAACTGGTGTCCTAGAACATGCTGCTCACTGTGGCTTATGACCTTTTTTATTCTATCCCTCAACCAAGGCAACTGAAAGTCTATCAGATGCAATGCATGGAAAAAATCCCCCAAACCAAACATGGGACCAGATAAGGGAGACGTTACCTCAGACAGTGTGTTCCTGGCACGACACTTCAGTGTGTAGAGCTTGAGTGCTAGAAATGGTGTGGCCACAGTAGGACAGAACATCACCCAGCCATTTAACCCTCCCAAAGCCATACTTTAGGAGCAGTGCTTCTCATGCCATCCCAACCAACCACTTTGACTTCCCTGCCTTTTCAGTACTAGAAAACAAAACAAAACAAAAACTTTGTATTTTCCTAGATGGCAGACCACTCAGAAAATAGATCTGCCTAAGAAATAACTGCCCAAGAGGAACAGGAAAAACTTAGTTATTTTTCAGCTGGTTTGGTTCTTGGGCCAGCTTCACAGCTGTGCTGGTACAAGAGAAGGTTCCACGCTGCAGCCTGTGGAGGAGACCACGGTGGAGCAGATGGAGCTGCACCAACGGAGGCTGTAGCCTGTGGAAGACCCCTGCTGGAGCAGATTCCAGGCCAGACCTGTAGCCCGTGGAGAGGAGCCCACACAGGAGCAGGTGACCTGGCAGCAGCTGCTGCCCGTGGGGGATCCAGGTTGGAGCAGTGTGCTCCTGAGGGATGGACCCCGTGGTACGGACCCATATCTGGAGCAGTTCTTGAAGAGCTGCTGCCTGTGGGCAGCCCACGCCGGATCAGTTCACCAAGGACTGCATCCCGTGGGAGGGACCCCACAGCACAGGGGATGAGAGTGACCGAGAAGGAGCGGCGGCGAAGCAGCGCTATAGACTGACCGTAACCCCCGTTCCCCCGTTCCCCTGCGCCGCTCGGGAGGGGAGGAGGTGGAAGAGGGTGGATGGGGAGGAAGGTGCTTTTGGTTTCTTTCCTTTGTTTCTCGCTTCTCTAGCTTGTTAGTAATAGGCAATAAATCTTACTATCTCCCTATGCTGAGTCTGTTTTGCCTGTCACGAGAATGACTGAACATTCTCCTTGTCCTTATCTCAACCGTTGAGCCCTTTTCATCGTATTTTCTCCCCGTTCCTCTTTGAGGAGGGGGAGTGAGAGAGCAGTTGTGGTGGAGCTCGGCCGCGCAGCCGAGTAAAACCACCACAGCAGGACAGTCCAAACCAGCAAGGCCAGAGCATAAACACCTGTCAGACCATACCAGAAGAAGAGGGAAAAAGTGTCACACCTCTCCCAGTACTCAGCTACACTGGATGGCTGTGTCAACGTGATGTCTGCAGGCATTTATTTCCCTGGTGATTTCATGTTGTGTGTTTTTTAACCAAGAACCTATGAAGAAAGATGTTTCCTTCAAGAGCAAAGGTGAATCTTTTAATAACTCTCAGCATCCAAAGTCACCTTAATAAGGAAAGACATCTCCATCTCCCTTCTGAGGGAGGTTAACTGTGTAATGGTTAACTGTGTAATGACAACAGACCAACTCAGCATAGTTATATCTAAATGGAAATAAGCTCTGTTCCATGCAGCTTACAAGGCTTACAGGACAGTGTTTGGGTTCTGGTACTTCACTCCATGGACTTTGTTTCCCACCAATAGAAATAGATTTTGCAGGAAATAAAAAACTTCTTTTTTTTACTCCAAGAGAGAAAGTCAGCAGGGTGCCAGAGTCTAAACATTTGCTGACTAAGTATGATTAAGGCATCCCACTGCAAGTGCGCAACTTCCTTTGACACCTATTACTACAGGCAGGGGCAAAATGCCATGAAATATTGGAGTAACACAGGCCAAACAGGCTGCACAAAACCTGGCAGGTATCACGTTTTGTTTGTTGCTACTGACGGGAAGAGGAAGCATAACCAAACTTCAGGGTTTAGACAAGAGCATGTTTTCTCGATTCTGGGGTTTCAATGGAGCTCAGGTTTCACATCCTGAATGCTGGACATAAAATACTTGTAATCTGAATTAGCCATAGCTCAACAACTGCAAATGTGCATACTCCCTGCTGACATTTGTTTGGGAGATGGAAAAGCAAAGCACCCTGCCTGCACTTGGCTCCAATTCTTAGCCTTTAGGAAGCACCTGAGGAAGCTGTAAGGATGACAAGTCCAGGATCAGACCTGAGACACTGCATGAGGAGCCTATGTGATGGTGGCAGCACAGAAGTTGTCTGGCTATGGTGCAAGAGCCAAGACAGATTGAGCTGATGGCAACAAGAGGCACAGCTGGAGCCAGCACCTTTGAGAAGCTGTTGGTGCAGCACCAAAGCAAAGGTGGCTTCAGCTTGGACATCCACCTGAGCCCTCAGAAATAACATCCTTCCCCATGATGACAGAGCAACCTGCCCAAAGCTGGAACAGTGAGGGGAGCAGATAGCAGGGACCTACCCAGCTGCCTCAGCAAGCAGAGAGCCAGCCCAGATGCCCAGTGAAGCTGTCAGTGCTGCTGTTGAGATGTCCATCAGATATTCAGAAGCTCCTCTTGCCACTGTTGAGGACAAAATGCCTGTGTCAGTTGGCTGCTGGCCTGACTCTGCAAAGTGTTTCTTGTGTTATGTGTTATTCTCCAGCGCTTGTTTTTGCTCTCTCTCTCTTTTTTTTTTTTTTTTTTTTTTTTTTTCCCAGCAAACAGCATAAGTCAACTGGATCCTTTGGCTGCAAGACAGCCCTTGGCCCAAGGAGTATGTCAGCTGGAGCTATTGCAGCAAGCTCTTCTCCCTTTGTCCATTACAAGCCCCTGTCCCAAGGAGCACGCAGGCACATACCATCTGTAACCAAACTTCATCACATGTCAAAAGCCTTTTTTTCCTCACCAAGACATTTATAATAATCTGCAGGTGGATACATCCCGCATTCTGTTATGAAATACAGGTGAAGATTTTCATTGTAGGTGAAAAGTAACAACTTTCACAGCTGAGTCTATACAGTCTGTAAAACCTCTGCTTCCCTTCCCCTCCTACTCAGAAGTACTCTGTACTCATGCTTGAAAAGACTTGGTTGATGGCAAACCAGAAGCATTTAGGGGAAGCAAGAATCTGCTCTGCATCTAAGTAAAGGGAATTTCCACAACACTGAGTCTTGTGAGAGGAACATTGTGATCCAGGAGGTGGCCTCCATGAGGAAATCAGAAGATGATCATCAGGCTGATTGAAGTTATATTCAATGTGAAAAACAACAATCAGTGAAATACGCCCATTTATATACATCTGTGTTTAGAGAGAGGTACATACAAGGATAAAACTGCACTTAGTTGCTTCACATGTCCCACAAACAGCTCAAATGCTACCTGTGATCTTAATCGGTAATTAAGTAAGATACTGCTGCCATTATTACTCCTCTCTTCCTCCCTTATTCTCCCCCAGCACGGGCCAGGACACAAAAACTTGATAATACTGCCAGGTCTAGGTCAGATTGGATAAACACTTTTTAAAACATTACGAGATTTTTTTTTTTTTTTCAATTAGCCTGTTACCCAATTGAGATGTTGTTTAGCTGCCAAAGGTTGTCTTAAGGTTATTTTCAGAAATTGTATGTTTTCTTTGCAAAATATCATTTTTGAATTAAAATCCACCCCCCATGATGGTATTGCCAAGCATTCTCTTTTTAATTCCTTCAAAACAACATCTAATACTGTCCAATACTACTCCCTAAGTGGAAATAGCCACTGTCCTATATCATTCACACCTCTGAGAGAAATATATATAGTCCCTTCTCAAAGGCCCTAGCCCAGCTAGTATCTGTTGTAACACACAATACAGGGGAATTAATAGTTATTGTTGTTGCTTTGGTTTGTGTTTTGTTTTTTTTTTTTTTTTGTGAGTAGCAGCTGAATGCCACTGAGTATGAGAGATGAACAAGAGAGAAAGGGATGAACAAGAGATGAACAAGAGGTGGGCTCTTTCAAGGGATTCCAGCAGAAAGAAATAGACTGGGGAAGGAGGGAAACAAGCGCATGACATGATTCCCTGGTTTCTGAAGCCCCACCAGACCCCTGAGTCCCTCTCTCCCACAACTGCCAGCCTCCCCCAAAAAGCCAGGGACTGCTCTCAGCCTCCCAAGAGCTGGAGCAGAAAACTTCAGCTTTGGCAGTACCATACATTTGAAGGCGATATGAAGCACACCTGGGGCTGTTCTTAGACCCTTCAGTCACCAAAGGATCTTCGTTGCAAGACAATTTCCAAAAAACAAAAAGGCTTTAATCTATCCTGGTTTGTTTACTAATGAAGGAGCATGAAAGAGACACGTGTCCTTGTGTCCGAAGAGAAGGTGAAGGAACAGCTAGTGCGAGGAACACAGAAGTCAGTTACGCGAGACTAATATGTAGTTGTCTCTGAGCTTGGAGACTGCAACCATCTTCAAAATTCCAGATCTAGAGGAACACTTTGACTGCAGCCTAAAACCATGTGTACAGAAGCTCCCCCAAGCCAGCCAGTCTTCTTCCCATGACATGCCAGAAAACAGGAATGTAGGTGGGTAAACAAATAAAAGCCAAAACTTTCAGCCCAGTCCTTGACCTGAAGAGTGAGTGAGGATCCGGATCCTGGCGTTTCTACGTGATAGTTTATATGCAGCCAAAGTCAATACAGAAGTCAGAGGTCAAGGGGCTAGATTTTGAAAAGTCTTGCATAAAGAAGAGGTATCAGAAAAGCAAATTTAAATAACATGAATGTCAAGAAAAGGAATTCTGATTGCTCTATTCTTTGTCGTGACTAGACAGATGAAAATCTGTGATAGCAATTTTGCCTTTAAGGTCATTTTCTTTTTTCTTGTATTTATTTCTTTTATTTATTTATCTTATTTTAACAGGCTCTGTACTAATTTTCCTCACAGAATGACTAACAGAAATATGACCCTTATGCACCTTTTGTAGTTAATTCATTAGGTCAACTCTAACCACTAAACCCCTTGTCAGGTTATTTCTATTAGTGATAAGGAGCGATTGACCTTAAAACATTGAAGCCAGGTAGATGAGCCTATTGCACAAGGTCTCTTGTCTCCACCCTTGTTAAGTGAAATCTGCCAGGTGTGGATCATTTGACCTTTGCTATATAGGAAGCATGAGAACGTGTAGGGAATTGCCTTCCCAGGGGAGTTTGAGGCTCAGGTTATCTAGGGTGCTTTCCTACTCTCATGGTGAAATGGACTCAGTGTGCAGTAAAGCCCTGGTGGCACTACTTCACTGTGAAACGCTTTAGAAGTGACTCAAGGTTAGAAGCTAGCAGGTGAGCGTTCCTGGGTTCTACAGTTGTTTAATGTTGAGGAGTTTGAGTACTTCCTTCACCTTGTCTGTTTTCCGTGAAGTTACTTACATGGATTCAAAGCTTCCATCCCAGCCCTAAAAACATAAAAAATAGTTTAAAGAAAAAAAAACTCAGAAGCTCAAGTGCATACAGGTAAGGCTGACTTTGAAGAATGTTCTGAAGTATTGGTTAAGATTGAACAACAGGCTGTGTGAAAAAGGTGCCTTAATGTGAACTCAAATTTTGCTTTCTGGTAAGAAGAAACAGATTTGGGTAGATACTGGTGGCATTATCATTACTTTCACTAAGTGGAAATCGTGAGAATGTGCTGTTCATAAAAGAAAGGCTGTTTTCACAATAGGCAAGTCAGATGCCTTTAAATTACTAGAAGTTATAGTTTCAAGGAGATAACTTTTAAAGAAAGACATCACTGATAGCCATCTCCCCTGACACGTCCATAGACTGGCTCCCTGAAGAAAAAGCATGAAAGATGTAATCACTAACAGTTTCTGAGGTAGGGTCAGGGGAAGATCTGTTTTCCCACTTGGTCACTCTCCCTTTCTTCTCCTCCAAGTGAGTTATGGTAGCTTTCCAAAACTTTGACTATCCTTGGGATGTTCAGACTAGCTTATTCTTATTGGTATGTGTCCTGAATGCACTTCACGTTTTGTCTCAGGTTAAACAAATACTTATGAATGTCACCCAGAGATGTATCCTGAGGCAGGATAGGTATGTATGGCAGGGAGAGTGGGTGGGCCCCAGTCCTGGGCCCCACCACAGGTCAGCACCAAAAGTCAGGTCACCACAGAGTATGTCATTCCTAAACAAGGCATCTTATTGGGAGGAAGTTCTCTGGTGCACAGCACCACAGATCTGGGTTTACGTATTTTCTGCCCCTTTCCCTTTGAGGAGGGGGAATGAGAAGGAGATTGTGGTGGAGCTCAGCTGCCCAGCTGGGTAAAACTGCCATGCTAAGGCCAAAACAAACCAGAATAATTTATGCTTTTTAGGCACCTGATGTGCAGCAGCAATTTGAAATCAACATTTATGGAATGGAAAAATCACCGAAATGATTTGGTAAGCTTTCTACCATTCTTCAGAATTAAATTCTGACTCTAGATCATCACAGCCATTGCCAAGCAAAGCTCTAACACTAACTGTAAAGACACAGTGACCTGGGTGCTCTCTCAAAAGGAGTCACACAGTGTTATCACAGAACTGTAGGGACCTCAAGAGATCATCGGGTCCAACCCCCCTTCCAAAGCAGGTTCCATAGAGCACGTTGCCCAGGTAGGTGTCCAGATGGGCCTTGAATATCTCCAGAGAAGGAGACTCCACAACCTCCCTGGGCAGCCTGTCCCAGTGCTCTGTCACCCTCACCGTGAAGAAGTTCTTTCTCATGTTGGTGTGGAACTTCCTGTGCTCCATCTTGTGGCCATTGCCCCTTGTCCTGTCCCCACAAACCACTGAGAAGAGGTTGGCCAAATCCCTCTGTCTCCCACACTTCAGGTATTTATAAACATTGATAAGATCCCCTCTCAGTCTTCTTTTCTCCAGGCTGAACAGACCCAGGTCTCTCAGCCTTTCCTCACAGGGAAGATGCTCCAGGCCCTGTATCATCTTTGTGGCCCTCTGCTGGACTCTTTGCAGTAGATCCCTGTCTTTTTTGTACTGGGGAGCCCAGAACTGGACACAGCACTCCGGGTGAGGCCTGACCAGGGCAGAGTAGAGGGGAAGGATCACCTCCCTTGACCTGCTGGCCACGCTCCTTTTAATGCGCTCTGGGATCCCTTTGGCCTTCTCGGCTACTAGGGCACACTGCTGTCTCATGGTCAACCTGTCGTCCACCAGAAACCCAGGGCCTTCTCCACAGAGCTCCTCTCCAGCAGGTCATCCCCCAGCCTGTACTGATACATACCGTTGTTCCTTCCCAGGTGCAGGACTCTACACTTGCTCTTGTTAAACCTTATTTGGTTTCTTCCTGCCCAACTCTCGAGCCTGTCCAGGTCTTGCTGAATGGCATCACAGTTTTCTGGCGTGTCGGCCACTCCTCCCAGCTTTTTATCATCAGCCTACTTGCTGAGGGTGGACACTATTCCCTCACCAAGGTCATCGATGAAGATGTTGAACAAGATGTTATCTGTCCTGCCTGCTGCCTGGCAGACATCAGACTTCCTTTTCCAATCAATTTCAACATGGGAAGCAATCAGAGGGCCTGAAGACACAAGTGAACTGTACTATTGCTTTCTAGCTCACTTTTAGTGACCAATGTTCAGTTTGTCTCAACAAGCCCTGTTTATTATTATCACATCTTAAAAGAGAACAAGCATGCATGTTACTTGGCATACTTTACCTTTAGCTCTGCTGCTGCCTACATTGGCAGGAGGGGAAATAATGAGCATAGGGAAGAGAGGAGAAAACTTTACTGTTCCTGTTGTTCCTGTGCCATAGCATACGTTGCTGAACCAGAGACCTGGGTACTCTGGAATAAAGCTGCTAGTGACCAATTCTACTTACATGCCTTCTTGGAGATAAACATATCCTTAATTGTGGGAAAGCGATTCGCAAGTGGCTTTGTGCTGTTTCACACGTCCCTGAATTAGAGATAATGAGGAAACAAGTGGTAGAACCAAAAACTCGAGCAAGGTCGAGATAAAGTAAATTGGCTACAGTGTTAAAGATGAGCTTTGGGCAGTGGCCAATTGCTGGCTGGCTCGAGGTGCATGTCTGAGGGTCTCTAACCAGTTGTATGACAGATTCAGGCGTGTGGACAGCACGTGGGGCTATGGGGAAAGTATATGTAGTAGTGAAAAATGGCAATAAACGTCTCCTGTTCAAGAGCCATCAGGAGTCTGTGTCTTGCATCCCTTCACTTAAGTATTTTCAGACAAAAAAAGTTTCTCCTTAGCCTAGATTTTTATAATTATAAACATAGATTTTATAAACATAGATTTTATAAACTAAAGTACATCTACTCCATTGTGGTGAACAAATACTTCTTCACAGATTATATCATATTTGTTTTTTTCTTCTGGACCTATGAAGTTTCCAAAAGCAAACCTCTTGCTAACTAATCTGTTGTTATTGTTTGGTTTGTTTTATTTTTAATCAAGCACAATCAGCACATCTGTCTCTATGGGAGTTATTTTATTGAACTGAAAAAAAAAAGTCTGCTTTCTTATGTGTCTTGCAAGAAAAAGTTTCCGAGAAAACAGATACAAAATTCAACTGCAAAATAAACTCCCACGATAGAAGGTTAAGGCACTTTGTGTTGGGCTGCACTCCAGGAGTTAACTAACAATTAACCACAATAACCAAAACCTTTCTCCCCCACTTTTTCACACACACACACAAAACCTAAAATGTCTAAATACTCATACTAAATGTGGTTGCTTGAAAGAAAGTATCAGGTAGATAAATGCCCATTTACAATCATCTGTCTTCACTTACAGTCCTTAAGAGTCTTAGTGGAAAAATGTTTGTCTCAAATATTGTAGCAAACATCTGAAAAGCACTACAAAAAAGAAGTCAACAGAAATCATCACAGCACTTCCACAGATGAAACAAAAAAATACCAGCACAGCTCCATGCAAGTCAATGTACTTATCTGTATTACTACAAATCCTAGAGTCTTTTTTTTATTATTATTATTTATTTTATATCAGAGCACATAAAAATATAAGGTTGAAAAAATCAACCATGTTTTCAGCATCTTTTCTTTATTATTTCCCTTGCTACATCCCATGGAAATAAGAAGATTCTGTTTTTTAACACAAGTGAAAAAAGATCTTGGAAGCAAACTGTAGTTTTCAACATTTTTCTGTGCAAGTCTAAGCCTAAACACAATACAAAAATTGACGTTAGTGATTATTTAAACTCTTCAGCTTCCCAAAATTATTTTTTTAAAGGTTCCAGCCTAAACACAATGCATTTCTAAAGAAGACTGATTCAAAAACAGCTAGAACAACATTACCTCATCTGATGGATCTATTCTGATCTCAATTTACATGGCAACATCTTAGAAGATGCCTCTAGCCAGTGGAGGCCGTGGAAAATTACAAAGCTGTGAACCCAACAGCCAGGACAGCGGGACACTGCTCATAAGGAATATCATTCAACCTTCACTAAGAAATAGCTACCATGAAATGCTATTGCAAATCTTTCACTTTATAAATGTTACGCTCCTGCATCTTACTGTCTGTCCCATCAATACAAATAAAGCCCAACTATGAGTATATACCAGAGCATGAATGTCTGAAAACTATCTGAAAGGACTCAGTGAGAGATGTTATCCTGACAAGAAAGATAACTTAAGAACCTGCTCAATTTTAGACATGGACACAAAAAGCAAGTAAAATTCACATTTGCATTCAGATGATGCTCTTCAAGGATGGAGAGTGAAAACTGTTGTCATTTCAGACCATCTTGGAAAGGAAGTAGCAGTCCCCTTTTCATGGTGATACACACAAAACAATGGATTGGGGCCCAGAAGTACAAAGCTACTTCCAAGTAGATATAGCCACATGCCTCTATATTTTTTCTGCCGCAAATAAACAAGATATGATTTCTTTTTGTCAGGTTTCAGAACTGGCCACTTTCCACCCTATCCAGGATGCTCAGCCCAAGCACAGCCCCTTTGACAAATTTTCAGTGAAAGGTCTAGGCTTGTAGGTAACACAGGTTAGACACAAAATGAGAACATGTTTCCCTGAGTAGCAGCACAGTCTAGAAAGCTTCGAGTTTGCAAGAAGTCTGAAATATTTTCAGTTTCCTGACCATTTCAAGCAAATAAGTTTAGAAAAAACCCATGTACGAGGTCTCGCAGGATTATTCAATAGATGTTTAAGAAGTCATGGATTTCATTCCGTTTCTCTAACGCATTTGGTAATCAACTGTTCAGCTGAAATGCATGCAGTACCATGAGGAGTTTAAAATATACCTGTTATGTCATATATTTCCCCATCCCCTTAAAAAAGCAATGATGAGGACTGTTGCTCAGGAAGGGCCCCCGGAGCTTGCACAGTACAGATTCTTGTGCTAATGAGGAAGTCAGACAACCACAGAGGGGCAACAAGAAGAAGAGAAAGGCTAGGAAAACGCAGACTACACAAACGTTTTTAATTTACCATCTGCAGTTTCAATTAGAAAACAAATGGACTTCAAGGTTGGTTCTTCAGTGGATATTACATTTCTGTAGATTACCACTATTTAACAGTCCACCAACATCTGCACACTTACTTCAAATGTCCGGTTGAGGCCAACACAATAAATTGTGTCACTATTTATAGCCCAAACAGAAACAAAGTTGCACGGAGTTTTCCTTTTAGGGTATAATTTGGGGACAGGATGAGTAGTTTATACTCCTTGAAGAAAACACTGTTCATAACACACAGAATTTGTGTAGAAAGCATTTTAGAATTACATTTGCAGTATTATTTTAATAAGTGGATCTTAATTTCCCTTCGCTGTGGAACTGTTCAAAGTTTGGCGCAATAAATAAATTTCAGAATGAGATATTTTTTTCTTAGATGGCATCTGATAGCGTACATTCTTCCAGAATTTTGTATTTGCTGAAGAAGATTTTTCTGAGAAGTCTCCTTTCCATTGGATAGCCCCATGTTTTTGCTTAATGTACCTGACTGATTCTGGCATGCTTGTGTAGTCCAGTATTTCATCCATTTCTATAAGAATTACTTGAGTCCCATCACGGATGAGAGCATTATACATAGCTAATTGTTGTTCACAAGCATCTTCTAACAGGCAGCTAGGTGCTTCCGATGCCAAAATAATCATCAGCCTTCTGCTTTGCTTAAGGGTTTCATCAGCAACACTGACCACAGCTGAAAGAACAAAGTTTGCATTGAAAGTTTATAACTGATGCAAAATATTTCATAGTTTTTAAATTTTGTGTGCGTATATATATATATATATATATGTATATGGAATAGCAACTAGCTCAGAGAAAGAACTGATAGGTCTAAGATCTCCCAACCATCATCCATGATTCAAATCCATTGCATAAAATTGCTGACAAAAATTGTTTTCTTCAGTCCCCAGGAGCTTGTTTATCATTAGAAAGAAAATGCAGACCCTTATATCATCAAAGCAGAAATTTGGGTATGGAACAACAACAACAACAAAACAATTAGAAATTAACAAATTATCCAATGGACGAGAGGTCAAATTCTCCATGTAAAAACAAACAAACAAACAAAAAACCTTGGTTTTAAATTTGCTTTCCAATAATAGCTGTTTTTTTCAGTTGTATATGTAATCTTCTAACCCCAATATATTAACCCTGCTAATTAAACCATACCTTCTCCTGGTAAATCATCCCTTCCTAATATAAAGAGATTATATCCACATTGTTGTTCTAAAACACTGGGGAGTATTCTAAGAACAAAGGTTTCCAGATGATAGAAGCTGCTGCCTCCGCTGCCTTTTGTGTACAGGACATACGCATCATAGATTTTCCCATCTAAAAAAAACACGAATGTTTCTGTTAAAAAGGGAGAAACAGCAAGGTTATTAGAAGGTTTCATTTTGAACTGCTTAAAGAATAGTAATGAGGGACTTATTCACACCTGCCTGACAGAATAACAGCAAAACATTAAAATGCTCTACAGGTCAAAAGGAAGATGATGAACCACAGAACCCGATCTCTTTTTCCTGTCATGGGGAGGAACATTGCCAGCAAGTGAGCTGGATGCAAGACCCTGGGGCCTGCAGGAAGGAGCCCCCAGCCCCACAGGTGCCAGGACATTAATAAAGTGTCTTCTTGCAGGACTTTCTTCGCCACCTCTCTTGAAGCAAACCCAACAGCAGTTCTCTCCACTTATGATGAACCACCAGCAAGGGGGGTGGAAAAATGGCAATTCTTTCATAATAATTATGAGAGGAAAAGGCAGATAGAGACCAGAAGAAGCCTGAAGTTTTGAGAGTCAGTATTGCATAATAAACAGGAGTGAAGTGAAGAAACTAAAGCAAAATCAAATTTAACTCAACAAGATAAGTTTCGTTCAACAAGTTACAAAACATAGTTTCTTTGATTTTATTTTTTCATTAGAATATTAAAATTTACTGGGAAAACTCAGCTTTTAACAAAAGTTGACTTTTTTTTTTTTTTGTGAAGACATTTCAGATAGCTATGAGTATATGTTAACTATCTTATTACACGTAATCCATTTACTTTCAAGCTCTGGGCAACCTCAGACAATCGAATTCTGAGGGCTGCCCAAGCAAAATATCTACTATGTTGCACTTACTCCCACTTTTTCACACTCATTCAATGTATTTATCTACACTACATCAACAGAAACACATATTTAATAGATAACATAATAATTAACAGAAACACAATAGAATCACAGAAGAGACAACCACTAGAATTTCTTCTCTTTGGTATGTAACCATCATAACTTGCAGGATTTATAAGGAAAGTGATGGGTAAGACAGAGAAGTTGCACAAAAACAAACAAATAAACAAACGCTTTTCTCTGAGAAAATGCGAGTCTCATTTTCAATATAAATATTTAATGCGCATTTTTAAACAGCTAGTCTACGGGATGTAGCTCTGCTGACACCTATTGATCATCATCAGTGACCACAAATCTACACACAGAGAGACTGCTTTACAGAAAAGTGAGTGCAACACGCTAATTTGGAAAAAAAATATGGAGTTCTTTCTGACCATAACTCATCATAACTGCCTTAAATATTATGCAGTGTTTATCACCTCAATTATGATTACATATTTCACCCATATGACTGAAAAAATCTTTCGAAGCATATCTGAAAAATTCTCAAGGAAATTCCAAATACATTCTATTAAATAATCATATTATTGCTTAGAAATAATGGTAAATGAAAAAAAAAAATCAGTAGGCTAGTGACAACATAATTAGTCACACTCACTTACCTTCCTTACTTACAAAGGCACATCCAGAATCCCGGTACCAAAGCACCAGGTCAATCTTGAAAATCTTATAGATTATTAAAATAATAAATGTTAAAAGCAACAAAGAGAGAAGCCCTCCAATCAGCCATGGCCGTGCATCAGGAACTGCACAAAATATAATAACAATAAAAAGAAAATGTTGAATTTGTCCAAATCTGATCTTTCACACAAATATAATACAAATTTGGATATCATATTTTTCACTTCCACCTATTATTTGAATAATGATAAATACATTACTACAGTGACTCCTCCCCTATGCATGGGTACACACATAAATACACAAAGTGCAATTCTGGTGCATTCTATTGATGCGATATATGAGCATTTGGTATCAAAACCCCTTCTGGGAAAGTCAAGTGAAACAAAGGCCACAAAAAATAGCAGTAGTCCTTACCTCTGTGTTTTAGTATAATATAGGATGCAACCTGCCCAAAGGCATTTGAAGCTTGACAGACAAATGGTTGTTCATAATCTTCACTATTCACTTCTGAAATTATGAGCTTCACAGAACACATAGGGCGTCCATCATAAGAAGTTTCCTCCCTATCCAAAAGGTGACAAATAGAGCCATAAAACCACAGTCCTTTCTGTAATGGCTTCATCACTAATAGCTGAAATATGACAACGGTCACTTCCATCTGCAAATGGCAACTGGACAGATGAGTAACTGCATTAGGTGAGGGACACCCAAACAGCAGTTGGGCCTCTTACTGAGGTTTAGCATAGACATCAGAAAACATGAGCCAATCCTATCAGGAGCTGTGTTTCCCCAAAGAAATATGATATCTATAGACTACAGTACAAACATATATCTTACAAACATAAAAACCCCCTTGTTACAGGGGGTTCTCAGCCCCTGTGAAAGCAGGTGGAGAGCCCTGGTGCTTGGCTGAAGAGAAAATGGAACAACGTGAAATGACTTAACAAGAGGCCCCAGTACAAGGACATCATCTTCTGGTGAGCAACTCTGGGACAGGAAAGACACTGAAGTTGTCAACCAAAGCGGACAACACTAACTCATGATGTGTTTCCACCTGCAGGAAATAGGGTCTACACTGCTGCTTCATCCCAAGGATCAGAATAGACTCTGAACAACTGTAACATCAGGCTGCACCATTACAACATACAGGTTATTCCCATTGCATAAGGGCACAAAAAAAAATAACGCTAAAGCTGCACATTCAATTAGTCGTGTTCTGTTATGTGTTACTGATGTTCAAACTAAGTAATTTTTTAACCATCAGCAAAATGAGGGATATTACTACCTCATTAACAGTAGATCTCAAATGCAAAATTAACTAACCAGCCTATCTAGCCAAGAACTTTTCTTCCTTTAAAACATACTCTAATTACCATTTGAAATGCAAAATAATAATAATAAAAAAAAAGGCTTGAAATAAATCATAGAAAGCACATATAGGACCACACAAATCGGTATATGACCAATAGATTATAGCAATTTGAACACTGTAAGGAGTAAATGAATCAATATCATTAATACAAATGACTAGATCCAGAGAATATTATGTTTGCAAATATAACAAGACAACCATTTAAGTGTTAGGAAATATAAAAAATAACATCACTTTTATGATATCAGCTCAATGACTGTATTATGGTCAAATTGTTTATGGCATCACAATTGTTTATGACATTACAAGATATGACTTCTGTATAGGGTTTTCTCTAGGTGAGCACTAAAAGAATTCAGCATTTATTTCCCCCTTTGTTTTACAATAAGGACTTAATTTCTCATAACCATATTCTTACCTTGAATATATCATTCTCGTTTCTTCATCAGTTTCTCCCTCACAGATGGTGCTTGAGAACGTACAAAAGCAATCACATGTTTTCTTCATAGCACCACCGTGAGATGAGGGCTGACAAAAAAACTAGCTTTCAGTTCCTTAGTTCCCAACCTATCGTATCTATGACACTTTTTCAGATTTCTTTCTGCTCCACTTTTAGTTGCCTTTCCAAGTCAGGTCAAATTTTTTCCCTCCTAACTCCACTTAACCTGCCTTTCATCCTCACCTTATCTCACAATTGCTTCACTCAGTCCAAATGCCAGTCTTTCTCCCAGACCCCAACCCATCATTGGAAATCTGCCTTCCTTTTCTCCTCTCACTCCACTAAGCTTCAGCGCACATCCTCAAAAAAATCTTCCATTAGCTCTTCACCTGATCTCAGTTACACTTCTCTAACTCAAGACTCTTAAAACTAGAAGTTTCAATTTCTCCTGTAAAGCACAGGTTATTCTTCTTGTAACCTTTCAGAGAGGTAGATGGGAAGGACAAGGAGAACACAGGAGGGACAGTCTGAAGATCATGTGGCAGGATGTGCTTGGCCCCACTGAAAGAGGTCTCTGTCCTCTGGGCCAGAACTTGCTCAATAGAAAATGCATTACAGTTCTGAGACTGTAAGCCTCTGTAGAACACTTTTTCCCAAGGTCAGAAATTTAGATAGATTTTTATAATGACCAGAAATAGCATAATTCACACAAAATCCATGCACCTACTACATTTCAAGTTTCTACTTCAAACAGAAAGTGAATTGGAGGAGGCAAGCATTTCATGTAAGAGTGAGAAAGTTCCACTTTGGTTGCCAACCCAGTATTTTCTAATCTGAAAATATACTTACTCATAACGCCTTGCAAAAATTCTGCTCATATAAAATACATCAATATACACACCGTTGCCTGTCCAAAACACCTCATACCCATCAGCACCTGTTGTATTGCAATCCACTGTAACCTGTGAGCCTATAAAATTGTGTTACAAAGTGAAAAGTTAATTTTCATACTCTAATTAAAAGCTTTACAGTTCTGTTCACAGACTCCCATACAGACCAGCTAAGGAAGGCCCCACACCCTTTCAGAAAATCTCCTCTAACAGTGTCTATAGATTCAGTGATGTGCTGTTTCAAAAAGAGACTGATAGGATGGAGAGGCCAAATCAGGAAGACGTCTCCCTTTGTGGTATCACTTTCCCTGCAGACTCAAAGATAGATCTGTTTTCAGAATTTCTTTCAGAGTGATGGAGAGCAATGGATGTGACAGAAAATCAGTTGGTTTCCCTATAACTTTCTTTGCATCTGAGAAATTTCCCTACAGCTTTTCTATGACTTTGTAAGCAATACCCCTTGTCTCTTTCCTTCCCACTCCCAAACACTTCTCCTGCAAGAGACTAATGTAAAGGAGAAACTGAGCTGGTCACTGAACTAGTTTTTCTAAAGAAAACAAGCACACACTCTTCTTGGGCATGAATTTTCACTAGGATACAAAATCATATTTTTTTTATAGAGAAAATTACTTACCAAGTTCCACTTCAATTGAGTTGTTTCGTGGATAAGATATTTCTGGAGGCTTTTTTGGTGGGCTCACTAAGCAAAAGATAGAAAGTCCTTTTCAGAAAACCAGGGACAGCTGCAGCCTGTTCTATGCTCTATAACCAAATAGCAACCTAAAAACACCCTGTCCTATGGACAAGGTTGACAGCAATTTTACAACAGACATCACTCAATACTCAGAGTGTCATATCTAAGACAGTCATATTACTTATGACTTGAAGATCAACTATTCTTCACTCCACCCTTTCCAAAATGTAGTGTTATTAATCTGATGTCATCATGCCGATGACAGACTGTCTGTTCCATGACATATAAATCATGTAATATTGCAGGCAGAGGTGATGAGAAGGATATGGGTAAATATCTACAGTATTACCACTTTACAGTCTGGCTAGCTTATCAGTCAGCAACTCACAGATACAAACTGGAGAGAAATAATTTTAGACTGCAATTCATCTGTTTTAGTCTTTCACTATTATAAAGGTGAAATTAAATTTCTGTACGCCAGTTAAAGGCCTTACAGTTCTGCCCAGAGCACTATCTAAAGGAAGTACAACACCAACCTTCCTGTTTAGATGTTTACATTAGTACTAGGCATACAACACTCTGGAAAGTTTATTTCTCTCTACAAGTTACAAAGGGAGAGTAATCAACAGAGTGGCAACAGTAGACTAAAATAAATAAATTCTCATCTAGCATTTATTTCCATTTTTTAGGTGCAAACTAATAGTCCTATGCGTGCCTACCACAAATTGAATCTTTTTAGCTGTCATTAGAAACCTGGACAAAGTTTTGTAGAGTCATTTTTACAAACAAAACATGAATTTATCTACTTACCTGCTACAGTCAGAATAACATCTCGTGAAATGTTATATCGCTTTCCATTGTAGATATATGTTGTTTTGCAAGTATAGTTTCCTTGATCTTGCACAGTCACATTGAAAATCACAAGATCACTGTTTGAAAAGGCAAACCTTCTCCCTTTCAATAGCTGACAGTCCTAAACATGTGTAAAGAACTCATATCACTGTCACATGATTTGTAACTCTTTAATGCAATCTGAGCTCTCAGTGGACCACAACATAAGGATGGATTCCTTATGGGGCCTGAGGAAGGGGAAGGGGGCTAAAATAAAAGCAAACCACACTTCATTTTGACTCTGAGTTTTTAATTCACAGATACACCCATTATTCTTATATTAAATATATATATATATATATATCTTAAAGAGAGAAATAAGGAAGTGACATGGAGGGGTCAGGTTTTATAAAAGTATTTGTTAAGGAAGAATCACTCAATAATTAGACTTGATTTTTTCAAGTACTCAAATATTCTCAGTATCTTATAGACTGCACAGGCATGAGGCAGTAATGCTGGGGAAGGCAATATGTTCTTAACAGAAAGAGCCGTTAAATGATTGTGAACAATACGAAATGACATTTATTTGATGGAACAATACTGAACACACAATGGATATGCTTTGTCTCACAAAGTACGTACCAAGTCTGTTTCCACACAAAAGAAATGAATGACAGTGTTTCACTAGCAGGTTAAAAGATGCCACCTAGTGGATACATGGGTCAAAGCTACATTTAAGCTGAATTTCTATCCCATTATTCAAAAAAAATGTATATAACTTTAGAAGATGAAAGTCTTATTCCCCCTCCTCCAGTTGTTCTAAAATATTTTTTCTCACATTTATAATAAATATGTAGTTTTTCTCCTACAATTCATAAACCTCAGTTACTTATATTTTAAATAATTGACATAATAATTAAATAATTTATGTCAGTAAAAAAGAGGGCATTGTTACCTTATACCAGCGAACAGGCAGAATATTCTTCTCATTCCTGAAGTAACTCAAGTGTGGACACACAACCTTTGCAGATGATAAAGTGAATACCACCTCCTCTACAGCAAATTTTTCATTTAAGCATGAACCATCAATCCTCTTGAAAACTGTTACTTTTGTAGACGTTTTGCTATAGCTTGTCAAATTCCTGCAACTAACATAACATAATTAAGTTAAGCTACTTGAAATATTTTCCAACTCAAAAATATATTGTATTCTTTTTGGAGAAGAAAGAGAGGACTACAATTTATAATTTCTCTTATAGATATACTTTTGCCTACTATGAAAAAAAAAAAAAAAACAGATTTACATCCCCCAGTATAGAGTTAGTTTTTGTGAACATATTCTCCCTTCTTCTCCCTTCTTAGTTAGTATTTCTCTTACCCCAAAAATCCTACTTGCTTTTTAAAAGTTATTCCATTTGCAATTCATTTCTACAGCAATTTAATTTTTTTTAACCTTCACCTTATGACACATTCGTAATCTCCAGAATCTTCTACCATTGCAGGGAGAAACCAAATTAAATTCTTCTGCTGATGAATTCTAGAAAGTTTGTCTCTAGGCACAGCTGTCTGGTTACCAGCTTTATACCATGTTAAGTTGTAGTCTCCACTTTTAAAATTCAAGCTCTTTTCCAGAGAACATGTAATAGCAAGAGGCTGCCCATCAGGCACAAGACTGTGCCTAAACATCACATCATAGGCTTCACATTTCTCTAAAGGAAAGAGATAAACATTAAAGAAAACCTCAAACATCGTGAAAGAATACACTGAACTCGTATCTTGATCATGTCTACAAAGTTCATTGTGGTGTCCACCTTCATTCTTAAGTCATTTACTAAAATACAATTATAATCCCTTGTCTTTGGAGCTGAGAGCATTATTCAATAATATACAGACATAGTTATGCTATTGAAATGAAGTGCTGTTTTCCAAATGCAACTTTTACGCTTAACAGAATCACTTTGTTTGCATCTGATTGTCATTTGTATGTTTTAGTTCAGACGCAAATGATTAGAGTCCTTGTATTTCTCCAGTCTGTTTCACACGCATAAGACACATGTGCACACACATTTTTCAAATTTAACATCTTTATTTGCTACTTTCACTTAAGTATAGGCAAAGTAAGTTTTCAAGGCAAACTCTACTTGCAGTACACAAATGTCCTAAGAGGACAATGAAAGTTAAAGTTGCAGTTGCACAAGTAATTTGCTATGGAAATTTCAACTCACCTCTCATTTTATGAGCATTTAGAGAGGAACTTTTACAAGCGCTTATGATGAGCTCATTTTCTTTCCCCTGAACCCAAGGAGATTCAGATGGGAAAAGAGCAACACCACATGATTTGTATTTTTATTTTTTTTGTCAGTACGACAAAAAAGGCACCAACTCTGGATATGTTGGTTACATTCCCGAGTCAGTACTATTTATCTAAAATAACTCGTTTTATTAGAATGCAAGAACAACCATGCACAGCCCTGCAAGCGTCTGCCCAGTCCAAAAGCCTGTCTCTGATAACAGTCAGTTCCGTATGTATAAGAAAGTAAAGTAGGACAGAACATGTAAATTAATACTTTGTTTTTGGCCCCTCTCTTCCCTTTCATGCTCTTCATGAAAAACTATTGCCTTTTATTATTTCTCTGGGTATCATTTATTTCTTGTTATGAGAAACGGCAACATAAACATTCCCTTATCTGCCTACTCTGTTGTACTCATGATTTTACAGACCTCTGCCACACCTTCCCTCCGTCATCTCTTTTCTTCACCTCAGAATCCTCATTCATTTAATGACTTCTCATATGGAAACCATCACATCTCAGACAACACTGTCACCTACTTCTTTGCCTATTTTGACCCAGTCTTTCCCAGATGGAATAATCAGAATTGCAGAGTTCAACTGATACACATTTGCCATGAAGTTATATAGGGCATAACAAAGCCTTGTTTTCTAATGTATTTCTTTCCTAAAATTCTGCTTTTCTGACCATCACTGAAGACACAGCTAAGGGTTCCAGAGAGCATCCAGAGATGTCAAGGTAGCATTTCTACCCAAGCATTTCTACCTAAATGTTCTCACCACATTCATCCAGTACACGCAGATGTCCTAAATGCACACCAAATTACTTAACAAAACACTGAATAGCTCAGATATCTCTACAGATTGCTCCATAATAACTTTGATGGTTATGAAATGAAGACCAATAATTACTTTCTGTGGCCACAGGAATTGATACATTTTTCTGCCACTAAGTCCTAAGGCTCTGAAACAGTATCATATTTTGTGCACTTCCTGCTTTACATTCCCTGAAATCCCTCTCCCCCAATGCTGGCCATTATTTTAACTCAGCTTAAAAAAGAGAATATCCAAACGACTGATGAGTGTAGGAACTTGTCCATCCACAGACAATAGAAACTCAAGGAATGGAAATTCAGAGTATTTTTCTTCTAACAATCTGGCACAGCAGCAAGATTCTAGGTAGTAAGACAAGATTATGACAGCAACTCAATTGATCCGCTTGAAAAGTTTTAAACATGCACTGGATTCTTGGTTGACAGCTGAAGGGCAGAAACTAAACTGAATACTCGCGTAGTTTTACAAAAATCTAGATGTTGTATTAATTGTCAAATGGCTGTATTTTCCAACATGGAAAAAAAGTCACATGAACACACTTTGGAAAGTTAGAACTACAATTCCTTTCATCAGTTCATACACCAGAGAGCTGTGCTGCCATTCAAAGGGACCTCAACAGGCTGGAGAAATGAGCTGACAGGAACCTCATGAAGTCCAACAAAGGCAAATGCAAAGTCCTGTACATGGGGAGGAAATCCCCTCAGGATCCAGGAGACTCCAGACCACCTTCAGGTCCTGGCAGACCATAAGCCAGAAATGCTTGCTCATGGCAAAGGTAGCTAAAGGTGTCCTGAGCTGCATTAGAAAGAGTGCTGCCCACAGGCTGAGAGAAGTGATCCTTCCTGCACTCAGCAATGGTGAGATGCATCTGGAGTAGCACTTGCTAGTACAAGAGAGAAATGGATTTACTGGAGCAAGTCTAGTGAAGGGCCACAAAGATGAGTAAGGGACTGGAGCATCATAGAGGCCAAGAGAGAAGGGACTGTTCAACTTGAAGAGAAAGCTCGGTGGTGGGGTGGATCTTATCAATATGTAAACATATACATGTGATGGAACAGAATGAAAAAGAGGGAGACAGCTTCTTCCCAGCAGTGCCCACTGGCAGGACAATAGGCATGAGACACACTGAAACACATGAAATTCCATCTGAACACAAGAAAACACTTTCTTACTGTTCGAGTGATCAAACACTGGAACAGGTTGCTCGGAGAGGTTGTGGAGCCTCCATCTGTGGAGATGTTTAAAACAAAACTGAACATGGTCCTGGGCAACCTGCTCCAGCTGACCCTTCTTTGAGCTGGAAGATTGGACTAGATGATCTCAAGAAGTCACCTACAACCTAAGTGATTCTGTGTAAGATAGTACATAAGATATCACACTTTATGTTTTATAGGCTCCTGCTTTTAGAAATGTTTTTAAAAAATCTCTCTGGCATGCACATAAATTTAACGTTCACCATTAAATTTCATTTTCAACCATTTTCACAGAAAATTACTATTACTTATGTGAAAAGTTAAGTTTCTAAACAAGGCATTCCATAGCCACCAATGAACCTACCTGCAATAATTAAAGACAGAAATGCTGTTGTGATCTTACAGGAAAGTAACGTTTTTGCTGTAATGTTTCCCTACAGAAAAGGAAAGAAAACTTTGAATTAGTGTTTTACAATATAAATTTCCACAAATGAAAATCAACATTTGCATTACACATTTTTATTACATATTCAGTGTCTTTTGTCAACTGTACTTTTCTCTTATAAGTGTATTCACTTTATGTGTTTGTAGCATGTTAAAAGAAACTATCTACCTTACAGGAAAATACAACCATCTCTAGGATTAAAAAGCAATAATTATGAGGCCACCCCACTACATAACATGTTTTCTCTTAGAAAAGGAAGGCTAAATTCTGATTGAATGTGACAGGCAACTAACTATACATAAGAATGTCTATGCCAGCAACATCAGAGGTCCCTCAAAAGCAATATCCTGTCTCAAGCTGTGGCCAATAGCAGATGACTTGGGAAATAAACTGCAAGAGAACAAGAATATACAGACATTCCTCGGGAATAGTCTCCTAGAATCCATCAATTTATGATTCAGGAAGCTATGCCAGAGTCAGTCTCTAGATACTTGATAGCCCCCAGCGGATTCTTTCCCACGAAACTAGTCCAACACCCTCCAAATCCATTGAAACCATGGCAAGGAGCCACAAATTTTAAATACTGACACAGAAAATTGCCTTGGCTTGTTTTGAGCCTGTTATCTGCTCTTTTTATCTGACAGCTCCTAACTTTTATACCAGAAGAGAAAAAAAAAAAAAAAAAAAAAGTGAACATTTCCTATTCAGCTTGTCAAGCACTCAGAATTTTCCACATCTCTAGCACACTCCTCCCCAGTTCTTGTTTTTACAAGTTAGTCTTCATCTTTTTAACAGTCCCTTAGATGGAGCCTGATTTCATACTTCTGATCATCTTTGCCACCATCTTCTGTACCTTCCTGGAGATCTCCAAAGGCCGCCTGGAGATGGTCCTGGGCAGCCTGCTCTGGGTGGCCCTGCTGGAGCAGGGGTTGGACGAGGTGGCCTCCAGAGGTTCCTGCCAACCTCATCCCCTCAGTGTGATTCTCCAGGTACACTACAGCCTGCCTGAGATGGTGAGGAAAAACCAGAAGTGGCATCCAGTCATCAAAACATAGGTGCACTACAGATTTATAAACTGAAACAATTATTTATTCTGGACTAATTTCTAATAACTTCATAGTAATTTCTAAACTTCTATTTATTCTTTGACTACAACTAAGTATTGACCTAATATTTTCATGGGCCTATGATCTCATCACTGAGTGTTAAAAAATCAGGGAAGCCCAGTCAGCCACTGTGTATGTGATGTTAGTATTTCACCCATATGTTTTCATTTAAAATTTTCTTTACATTTACCTGCATCGCTATCATGACATCTTGATGACACTCTTTGCAATTAACACCTCCACTTTCTACCCTGAATAACTTTGTATTGTCGGCAAATTCCGCCACTGCAACAGTTCTGCATTGTCCAGATCATTCAAAGAATAGGCTGAACAGAAGAGATTCACTTGGGACTCCACTGGCGATCTTCCTCCACTTCAGAAACTGAGCATTTATCTTTTAACTACTTATTTATACATGTGAGACTACATATACCATAGCAGTCTGGTTTCACCAAGTGCTCTGCTGAATGCCTTTTGGAAATTAAGACAGATTATATTAACCATGTCTCCTGCAGCCAGTGTGTTCACATACACATCTACACTTCCAATACATTTGTAGTGTTTGTGGGCCATGACTTCCCTTCACAAAAGTTAATGCTGACTCCATCCTTATATAATTTATTGACAATTTTGCTAATTCCATTCTTGAAAGCTACCTTCTGCAGATACCTACTACACTTTTTACAGGGCTATGAAAGGAAAAAATGCAGTTATACAAGCTGAAGAACAATCAGGAGAAGCCCATCCTGATGTTAAAAATCTTTAGCTAATCACCAAGCTAAACAATAATCAAATATGATGCTTCCGGCTGCTGTGTCTTTCTTCACCAAACTGACTCAGGAGTGTGCCATACATTGAGTCATACCCACTGCTTCTTGCAATGCCTGCTTTACTCCTTCTTCCCCTTCTCTTCGCTCCTCCCTCATTGCAATTTCTGCTCTAATTGCCAGGCACGTCTTTTCTTGCTTAGATTTAAGGAGTTAAGTCCCCACAAGAACGCTGAGCATAAAAAGAAACACACTAAGCTCTAATCACCAGAGGCGTTTCATGTGTGTTTGTACAAAACTCCACCTTTCTTCACTAAATGTGATGAATAGACAGTAATTCTTAAAATTTCTATATTTTAATTTTAAAGAAGATGAAAATATTTTAATGGAAATAATTTAAAGAGAAAACAGGACTGAATGGACTCCACTTATGACCAGGTATTTTCTTTATAACTTTTTGAATCATTTTTTAATAAGCTCTGTTCTATTACCTTACCCTATTACTCTGTCTCAAATATGCTTTCCAAGCAGTTTTTGCCCCACCAGCAGATTCAGAAACTATCCAGCAGTAGTATTTTGCCATGTCCTGAAGAACAGTCTTTCAGAACCCTCCTTCTCTATAAGTTCAATGTTCTTTCTAAATAGTTATTTTTTTAACTTGCTCTGTTGCCAACATGGAAGAGCTGCAAATATATAGCACTGTGTAAAACCATGCACATGAACGGCTTTGAAGAGACCCGTACTACTTATCTGAAGAAAAAACTTCCATTTATTTTTAAGTTATACCTGACAGCAAAACAGGCTGTTCTGTAGACATGTTTTCATAAATCATGCTGAAAATAATAAAGTATGACTGCAGAGTCAAGTGCAAATGTTTTTCCTACCACATTATGCCATGACAAAGAGCTAAATTTCTCCCTTTTCCCAGCCATTTTGTCCACATCTTGAGTCTGCAAGTGACCTGTAGAGCTTTACCACTCAGGACAGAATTCAGCTGCAGTTATTTTTGCCCAAATTCTCCAGAGGGGAAAAAAATCATTGTATCTGAGGCCATGTCCACAGTTTCACCCTGAAAGGAAATATTCTCATCAGTTTAAAAGACAGACAGACAGGCAGAAGTGTCTCAAAGAGGTTTTCAATGATACATGCACCTGAGCTGCAATTACAGCCCAAGTAAAGCGTAATTTTCATCAAAATCTGTGATTAAACTAGTACAGCCACCTGTTCCTCTTCTGTTTAGCCCTTTCAAAGTAGATATACTCAATTAAAAAGAAAAAAAAAAAAAAAGACATATACTCTCATCAAAACTTTGAAGAACCATGGCTTTTGGTAATTACTGCACACTCACAGCACTTTTTCTTTGAGTGTCTTGTTCAAACACCCGGATGGATTAAAATGTGCAACACTCCTGCTCTCGGAACTGAAGAGAACTAACACGCACAAGACTATGACACCATTTCTTTTACATAAACCCACAAATATTTAAAATCAGAAAACGTATATACATATATACTACCTTAAATGCTTCTTCTAACTGCACAGCCTGCCCTGACTCTTCGTGAAAACTTGTCAAGTCTCTCCCGGTGCAGGAAAAATGTTTGCAACAAATGCCTGTGCTCGCAATATAGCTGACGCTGGAGAGCTGTGTTAGCCCGCCCATTCAGAGGTAGTTACGGAACCGGGACTTTCATTCACGATCTATTTTTAGCCATTTTTCTGTGAATCACCCACATCCCTTACCGCGTAGGGGACCAAAACACTTTACAGCATTATAATTCTTACCTATTCCTCGAAACACGCACGTGAGTGGGGCTGCGGCTGCCCGGCAGCAGAGGACCTGAG
The DNA here is from genome assembly GCF_040182565.1 of Anser cygnoides. NCBI lineage: Eukaryota > Metazoa > Chordata > Aves > Anseriformes > Anatidae > Anser > Anser cygnoides. The sequence goes on along the minus strand of NC_089873.1, from coordinate 143,521,826 downwards.
CATAACGGCGCTCCTAGTCCCCAACCAGCCCGTGCTGAGCAAGCCGACAGCACTGTGACGGGCTGCGCTCACCGATCCGGCCCAGGAGCCAACGCTTAAACTCAGAGAAAACGTACTTGCATAAATCCTCTCCGAAACTGAGTCAGATCAAACCACACATTACTTGCAGAGGAAAACACTGACCTTTTATGAAATACTTTACCCCCGCTTGTAAAGTTTCCAGTCCTGTTTAGCCAAAAGACAACATCTTAATCAGAGACACCACCCCGCTCCCTGCCCTCCCCCCCCCCCCCCTAAAAACAGGACCTCAAAGATTACCTGCACACCTGTACCGATTTTTCTGGAGGGAAAGGGATTATCCCAACCCTGGCTGATGCCAAATGACTTGCGACATGACTGGCAAGAAGAGCACGGGTCCCCGCTGCGAGCTCATGTAGGCTGCTGCCCTACTCAAGTCCCACTCCCGGACACCCAGCTCGGGCTGGTGGGCACCTTCCCGATCCCCCCACCCCCCTGACAGCTCCCAGGGCTCCCGGGGGAAACCCCACTGCTGCCTACCTGCTGCCTGGCTCCCCGGCAGTCTGTGTAGGGCTGAGGAGGGTGAGAGGGGCCCCTCACCCCGTCCTGTGGGCAGCTGCAGCCGGCAGTGGTGGTGCTGAGGCAGCCGCACGTCAGGGCCGGGCTTCCCTCCCCGCCCGGCACGCTGTTACCTCAGCTGCGATCGCAACAGACTGTCACTGACTTCTTTTTTTCTATTTTTTTTTTTCCTTTTTTTTTCTTCTTGTATCACAGGCAGCTTCTTATCGCTGCGGCAGAAGCACGCTTCCGTAGCTGAGGAAACCGTGTACCTCCAAGATGGAGGTGCCAGAAGGAGCCCCTCGGGGACACCAGCTGTTTGTTAGCTTTTTCAAGAGGCTGCCTTGACAGCTTGGTCATGCCGTGTGTCACGGTGAGCTATTTTTTGGCTCTAACTTGAACGTACAGGTGTAGTCCCATCTCACTGCCAAGCTTTTGCCTGCGAACTCAACACCTGTGAAGTAGCCGTGAGGGGCTGTTTGGAGGTTACTTAGCTTGCGGCCGCTCTGGGAGCGCTGCGCTCCCAATACGCCAGTGTGCGGGGCTCTCTGCTTCACTCACACACCGCTGCTGGACTCAGAGCTCTTCAAAACCACACGGCCAGTACGGAATCGGATACAGGCATTTTAACGCTGTGCTGTCACTGTTGATTAACTTACCTGAAAACACACGGTCAGATAGAGCAAAGAACATCCCTAGGTTCCTTCCAAAGTAATCAGAAATCACGGGCACTTTGGGACTGCCAAGGCAGGTTCTCATTCTTGGTAAAAGTGCACTGTAAACACGTTTGCTAAACTCGCTAAGCCAGTTACAAACACTTCGCAAAAGCAGCGGAGAATAATCCTTCCTTGTCCTGTTTGTCCCACCCTGCTTTTTTTGATTGCACTTTCTGGCACTGTTTCTAAATTGTATCTACCAAATACAAACACATTCTACCATCCTGCTCACCACATGACAACCACAGATAAGATGGGGTAAGATAAGAGTTGAAGCTCTGCTATGCCTGCGTATGTTGCCCTCCACCAAAGGGAGGTACTTGGCGCTGGCTGCAGGCATGTTGTAACAGCTCCAGACGTTATCCTGTTGGGAGGAACACGGAGAATTAACTCATTCCTGGCCCAGTAAAGGCAGAAGGATTTACGCAGTCACCCACTCTGCCTTTTGTCAGCAATTATATCCGTATTTCATTTTGAAAATGTTTCTTACGCACTTACTGCTTAAGGTCAAATTATTTTTATGTAAGTTTTCTAGTTTCCGTGTTGTTATTTTGCACTAACAAAAAAACATCTGTGGGTTCAAATCTGTTTATCATAAAGACAAGTGAGGGGTTCCATAATCTGTTCTACTGCTTTTTTTTCTAGAAGCACTAATTAAAAAAAAAAAAAATTAAATCATTTTTGAAGAATGCCGAGACATACACACAGGAGGTTCTGCTGTGTGAATCACAGAATGGCTGAGGTTGGTAGGGACCTCTGAAGTATTCCTTTTTTCTCATAACTTCACTATAATATCACTAATAGTGAAAAAATGTTTCTGGTAAACAAAATGTTGTTAAAACATTACCAAAATTAATAGGTAAAATGAGAACTATTCAATCATTCAACTTTGCAGAGACTGATAAGAATTAGAGTTCAGCAAATCCTCTGGAGGAGTATCACCTGAAATGACTGGGTTTCATGAGACAGCAAAATCTGGGGGTACATCACTCCTCAAGTACAGAATTTGGCTGTTACAAGTCAAAAAGGGCAGGGAAGACCAGAGAAGTCCATCACCTGACATTGGTTTGCATGAACATTTGATGTTGTCGGCAGGACCACTTCAAAGCAGACCAAGAACCGCCAGCTCCAGCAACAAAGCCATGAAGCTCTAAGGCAGAATGATGTTGTAATTTGCACGGGGAGGACTCTAATTCAACTTATCAGTGCCATCTTTGAAAACGGATTGCAGCAGAGCAACGGTCATGACATGGCTTATCTTTCTGTGACTGAGGAGGTGGTAATGAGTAATGAGGAGACCAGATTTGTGTGTAGCAGTTGGTTTATCTCATTTTTCCCAGAATGATGTATTTGTCAACTAGGATCTCTGTGTGAAATCTTTTTTTTTTTTTTTTTTCTCCACCTTGGATAGCATTTCATCGATAAATGATACATAAACAATGAGAACGCCTGAAATAAATATTTCATTCCTTCTGCATTCTGCAAATCAGAGTGAGAATGTTTGCTGCTGTAGGGGTGGGAAGTTGCCTGACAACAGTCTGAAATAAAACCTCTTGATATGTGCATTGGGTGGAGACCAGGTCTTCCACGCCAGCCAAGTTACCCTGCAAAAATCAGGACGTTTGCTCATATAGACCTAAGCTAGGGTACTAACATAAAGCACTCTCCACCCTTTTTTTCTTTTGAGGGGGAAAGAAGGGAGTGGAGGGGAGACAGAGAGGTGCGTGGGTTGTGTGTTTGTTTTGTGTTTTTTTTAGGACAAGTGACAAGAGCAAGCAAATGTAATTGCTACTTTTTAAAAGGAAATGATAGAACTCAGTAACCTTGTGCTTTACCTGTTCCTGGTAAATTTCTGCATGAAAAGAGATTCTAGTCACAGCATGTCTCTAAGACAGCCGGAAGTCTATTTAGGGCAAAGCTATCTGGTTCATAGCCACAGTCTTTTGCTTTTGGCTACAATACATATTCACCATATTTCTTTCTCAACCGACACTGAAAAGGTTAAATCCAAACGTAACAGAATTTTAAAGCGCTTTTTGTATATTTTCCTGCAACTTCTACTTTAAGCTTTGCTAAAGACATTAGGAGTATCTTTGCACAAATGAAACTCTTTGCTGAATCTACGAAATTTATTACAAAATGTATTTGCAAGTAATTATCTAGATAACTTTGAAGCTGCAAGAAACAGTCTGGTTTAGTACTGTTTATCCAAAAATCAGGTAACTAAGAACATCAAGGCTGCCTAAATGTGCTTTCAGTGTTGACAATGTGTAATTCCATTTTACTGGACAATCAATCCTACTTTTGATTTTAACACTGAGCAACTCACTTAGCATTTACATCCATTGTACAGGATTTTTTCTGGACTTACAGGTGTGGTAATTAAACATCTTGCAAATTATTCACCAGTAAAGCATAGGAAGTAATCTGTATTTCTAAAAAAACCATCTAGTTTCTAATAAAAATTAAAAAAAAAAAAAAAACAGGAACACTTTTAGCACTTTTTATGACAAAACCTGTCTTTTTTTTTCCCCTCACAGGAAATGATTCATCAGTTTTCATCCCTCCAACAAATTTACTTTCTCTCTCTTTACCTGCAGGTTTGTAATGCTTAAAACTCACCTGGGGGAAACTGTGTTGACAAGAAAAACACTAGAGAAATGGGCCATGGGACTGACTGGTAAACAAAGACCTGTTTTCAAGTTCACAACCATTAGCACTGGCAAAAGGCAGGTGGAGTTTTAGTTTTATAAGGTAAATTAAAACGTTTAATAAGAAATTTTTAGCTGTAAAAATGACTAGTGAAATAGAACTTCAGAGTAGTGAGAATGAGAAAGAATTACATATGACCAGGGTGAGGTGGTTCACGCTAATGTTGTACTGAGACCAGATTAAACCCATGTTAGTGAGACCCTCTCCCCTCCACTCCCAATTCTGGGAAAAGTAGCTTGAGTGGAGAGCTAGTAAAAGCCATCTTGTTCAATACACCTTCAAACCAAGACAGCTGTTTGCCGTTCTTCATTCACAGCGTGCTTCAGTGGAGGAATGAGGAGAAAAAAGCAACGCTGAAAGAAAAAATTATGTAGTGTTTTATTGAATTAAAAATGGACCTCTCTTCAAAGTGTCTTTACATAACACACAGGAAAACTTCAGCAGTCATATAAATATAGCAACAGAAACAAATATCAAAAAAAAACAACAAACAAACAGTATTTTGGCTCAGTAAAATAACTTTCCACCCAAGGTAGGTATAACAAGTAGCAGTTTTTCATACAATCTATTCCAGACAGCAAAAACAAAAATAGAAATTCAGGAGGCCAGAGGTTGCTGGAGCTCTGTTGGCTGGCCTGCAAACCACAAACTGTCAAGGTGGAAATGCAAAGTCAATATTATGCCCTAGTCCTCAGGGTATAAATACAATACTTCCAGTGTCTAGTCTTCACATTTGATAAAGGAATCTTCTGACAAGAGTTCCAAAACCAAACCACACAGCTTCTGTCCCACTGAATTCTTCTGTCAATGTGAACCACAACAATTCGCACATTCACCTTTCCCAGATGGTTCTCAGTAACTTGGGATGGATCTCAAGGCTCTTTTACCCTCTCCCCAACAGGCTGTCACCAAACACACACCATATTGAAAACGAGATTGAGTGCAACAGCTAAGTGAATGTGGCACTTGATGACCGAAAGTGTTTCTTCCCTGACTTTTTTGTCTTGTACAAAACATAGAATGAGAACAGAAGATAAGCATATTCATTGGTCTGTACATACATGACATTCATCTATAAAACATTCCATTATCCTCAAAGTTGGAGATATCTTGACATTTCAAACGCACATTTTTCCATTCCTGTGAAGAGATTCTTACGCCAGTCTGGTCAGACACACACTCAACACACAAAGCTTGAAGCTCAGAAGGCACTGTCCCCCAGAAGCAGAGTTTCAAATTTCCAGCACACACGGAGGTAACCAAATAACTTCAGGTGGGAGAGGAAGCTATTTCCATTGGTTTTGTCACCAGTGAGGCAGAACAAGAGTCACAGCATCCCATGGTCACTAGGCAGTTCCGTGGGATGGCACCTCATATTATCAGTTTCTTTTGGTCGAGAATGGAGGGAAGAAAAGCCATGAAAGAAGAAAAAGCCAATAAATACTGTAGTGCCAAAATGAAGGAAGCAGTCTTCAAAGAGCAGAAGAATTCCGAATGATGCAGAGCATTATTTTTTTCAGATGAACAAATGATACCAAAGGATCAACTCAAAGACAAAATTTCTGCCTAATACTGTATTAGCAGTACAGCTAAGTACAGCTAAGACCTTCAAGTACAGCTTGGAAAGCACTGGAATTTGACACAGTAGTAAGCTAGTTGTTCTGTGGTAAGGGAGTTGCATGAGAAAAGATTTGCTGAAATTTGAGTTGGAGGAGAACAAAAGGTGCTGCAAGCAGCAATTAAAGGCAGATCTGAAACTCTTGCTACAAATAAATAATCACAATCTACTCAGAAGTCTTCTCTTGAATGTCTGTAGTAGGATAATTATTAACGCTGGAGCAAACAATCACAGAGGAGTTAGTACACACAGCTTCCCCCCCCAACACAGCTAAATTTAATTTAACATATGGAAAAGCTAGAGTTAGAAATATCTTGTTATCGTGACTTGTATCAAGAAAAATCACCATAGGTCTCTGCCTTTACCTGTGCCTACCTGCATGCTTTGCAACTGCCACGTAAGCCAAGACTTCACTTCAAAATAAGTAACAAACCTTTTGCCTTTTTCCTACTACTGCACAATTAGCAGAGTTGTCATATTTCTTCCTTGGGAATGCAGTCAATTGTTCACTAAACCTACATTTTAAAAATCACAAAAAATGGTGCAATATTTATCTTCCCCAAACACTATTAAAAAAAAAAAAGGCAAAAATCACTAGCCACAGAAGCAAAGCAATGCCTGTGTAAACTAACTTGAACCATGCATTAGTTTCCAGATTAATATACAATTCATCAAACTCTGAAATTGTCTATGTTGTTCAGGAGAACCAAATATGCCTTATACTCTGAGCACACAACCCACTTGTAACAGACACACGCTGAAGCTTCCATACAAAAACAAATCTCAACTTAAAAATGTAAACTTTTGAGCACAGACTGAAAAGCACACGTGATTTAGCTCTCACATCTCTCATTCCTGTAAAATTCATAACTATAAACATGATTTTAAAGAGATTTGATAACTTCTTAACAATCAATTCCCTGCAAGAGAATTTATTATTACGAACTACATCACTGTCTATACGCATCTTAGCTTCAGAGGTAACAAAATTGTGTTGTACACAATACTGCTAAAAAAAATAAAAATGAGGGAAAGGAAAAGCATTTGACGTCCGCAGTAAGTTTTAACAAATTCCTTTCCCAAACAGCTGCACAAAAGTTGCTACTCTAGCGTAAGTTCACCTAACCCCAGCCAAATTAGGTGCCCAGTCATCTTAGATTCGTTACAACGTCAATGGAGAGGGGAAAAAAAGAAAAGCAAGCAGCTACAGGCAATAACACAGGCCATCTCTCTCATTCTCTAAGTACTGAGCAACATTATTTTAGCTCTATTTTCTAAATGCACATGGAGCCAAAAAGCATGACCACACTATCCCTTTACTTCTGCCATTGCACTTAGACCCCTTTAGGAACCAGATCAACTCACTGACCTGGGAGAAAGCTACAAGGAAAAGAATTTCTGCCATGTTAGTCCGTTCAGGCAGCTTCAGTTTTCAGAGGTGACAAATGCTAAAGCCAGCACCCTGGCTGGGAACAGGAGGGGAGACCTGCTCTCTTTCACCAATGGCATCCCATGAAAACTGCCCAGCTGTGTTGCCTGTGCCCTGAAGCCCTCTGCTCCCTGAGGGGGATGAAGCCAACCATCCTGCACTCTGCATGAGAGAATGTGTCATGAGCTCATTGCTCCACATGGCTAATAAGAACATATTACACCACATAACTGGAAAATAAGTCCTCTGGAGATTTAAGATTTTTATGACCTGGTACAGCAATATAATATTATTTTATGATGTCTGCGTGGGATAAGTGACTGAAAACCACGCAGTTCTTTAAAACGTAAAAAAGATCAGGTAAGAGAATCTATGCTTTGCCAAGTTGAATAGTATTTTTGGGAGGTTGGGATTGTCTCTTACCTTTTCTCTTGGATGATACCACACTGACGCACTAACACAGATGGAATTATCTTTGAGCAAATTGAACAAAGCAGCAAATAACAAACTTGTAACAAATAAGATTCATGTCATTTCATTAAAAAAAAAGCACAAACATTTACTGGCATCAACCAAACCCATTACATAACATCACAATTATAATTAATACAGTTCCCTTCATATTCAACCTTAAACTGATGGAAAGAAGTTCTCTTTTTTCCCCCTTCCATTTTTAAAGTCAAAAATATTCCAACAAATCACAGTGCAACTCTCTTGAAAGAGCATGTATTCTCTATATCTTTATGTACTTCCTATATGGCTTCCATGTCATCAGTGTGCTGCTGATGGTATTTCAAGACATTCTATTGATTTGGCCAGAAGAAAGTGTGATTCACATCTGTAGACAAAGTTGTAGTACCTTCGATCCAGAAAATCTGGATGAGATTGTCTGTACAAAACAGATACATATGACCTTCAATTCATCCATCAATAATTATAATGAACTTCGGCAGTGATTGTCGTTTTTCTGCTGTTATTTAGGAAGAATTGGTATTTTATGGTAACAAGTGAAATCCTGATGAAGATCCACGTTTTCTGGACGGCATGTGGTAACGTACTTTTTTCCAGAATTTGGTACTTGCTGAACGAGACCTTTCTGAGAAGTCACCTTTCCATCGGATAGCCCCATACTTTTGCTTAATATATTTGATGGATTCTGGCATGTTAGTATAATCTTGTATTTTTTCGAGTTCAATCAGAATTACTTTAATACCATCCTGGATAAGAGCATTATACATGGCTAGATGCTTTTCAGACGCGTCTTCTAGAATACTGTAACATGATGGTTCTGGTACTAAAATAACTATCACTCTTCTACTTTGACGGATTTTTTCATCTGCAATACTGATGACAGCTGTAGAGAGAAAAATTGTGAAAAAAAAATCAGGCTGTTTCTCAGGGGGTTATTTTTTGTTACTCATGTGTTGCAACTGCTTCATTCACTGTTTGGTATTTGAGCCTCCCTTTACCTCACAAATAGGGACAGGATAAGAGCATCCAAGCCGTTACTGTGGGTTAGCTGACAAGTGGAGATTTGGCTAACGCAACACTCTGACCACATGAAAACATATACTGACCACATGAAAACATAAGTATTTGTATTGCATAAACAGAGAAGAGCTACCAACTTTCTACTACTTATCTCATTGATGTCATTTTATTATTACCACAGGTGAAATTGCAAAAGATTCACAAGAGTTTCTTCATTTCATCTCACATAAGCAGTCAGTGGGACGGACTTTGCAATTTTCAGCGTCAGGTGCTAGAAATTGAAATTTGGTGTGCATATACACACAAAGGAAACCTCCATAAGGATTTTAAAGCCTTGTAAGGCGATGCTTTGTAAGAACTTTCACTAAGGAAAAGTACTCTTGGATTCAGACAATCTTTCCTGATAAATTCAGATTGCTTTGTTTTCATTTTTCTTCACTTGCAGTGTCTGAAAATCTGCACTCTTTACTGCATCCCTCTGTGTTTTGACAGCAATCCTTGGAGCAAATAAAAATGATACAGTTCAGAAGTTCTCCTGCTAAATGGTACCTCAAAGCAATAGGTTCTTTTCATATCTTTTCACCCACATGCTTCCTGCCATTAGTCATCATTCACAAACACTATTTCAACTCTTCTTCCCCTCAGTATCATTCCATCTTCAGATGTCTAGAGTAGCCAGACATTAACAACAACAACAAAAAGTCTCTAAGACCTAAGTAATGATGAGGGAAAGGCTGAGATAAACAAACTCACAGACTATCTCTAAGGGAGCATCCAGTGCTGTAATGCCTCATTCCTCACAGAGAAAACGAAAATCAGAGCTCTTTAGATGGTGAAAGGTATTTAGTACCACACCTGTTTGATCTTTTCCTGAGTTATAGTTGCAGCTCACTTCAGCTGCTAATAAGAAAACTCAAGTCTAATTTGTCTTTAGATAGCTTACCTTCTCCTGCTAAATCATTCCTCCCAAATATAAAGAGGTTATATCCACACTGTCTTTCTAAGACCTCTGGCAGTATCTTCAGAGCAAAAATATCTGATGAGTACAAGCAATTCTCTCTGTTCTTTGGATACAGAACGTAGGCATCATAGATCTTCCCATCTGAAGCTAAAAAATATAAAAATGTAACCTAAAGACATAAACAGAAGAACATTCCTAAACACTATCCCACTCCACTTGAAGCATTACTTTGGGTTCTAATACCACTATTATCTAAGCATGCATAATTATATCAAGCCTGACGTATTTGTAGAATCAGGCCTTTAAGATTCAGCACACTGGATCTGAATAGGCAAGAAACTTGCAAAATTAGATAGTTTAAGTATTCTTTATTCAACCCTGAATTAAATATATATATGCGTTACCAGTGAATTGTCTAGAAAATAGCTGTTCCAGGAGAACAAGTGAATCCTTAAGAAACCCAGCAGCCACATACCTAGATTATTTTTGTAACCTGAAGTTTCGTAACACAACAATCACTTAGACATGAAAACAAAACAAAATATTTGGCAAATTTCACGATCAGAAGCACATTACGTATTTTGGAACCAGCTTTCCAGAAAGACCAAACTTAAAAGGCTTCACAGAAATCCAACAGAACAACTGCTTCCAGTAGATATTTCCTCTTTCTCTAGCCACATATCTCCTCTCAAATGTTTTGGAATGACTCATATTTAAACATGCTGCTCTTATAGATGCACCAGTCAACATTATTCTGAATGCCAGGATTTTACAGAAAATACACTAACTAGAAATGTCTTCAAATAGGAAAAAAAATAAAGTGAAATTTGTCCTGGTTCATTCGGAGTGAGGGGCAATTCCATTGTATTACTGCTTTTTGTAAGAATACTAATTAAATGATATCTGAAGAGCTGCGGCCCGAACAGCATTCAAACCACTGAATTGGGTCTTTAAGAAAAGGAATGATAGAACTGGATTCTTGAAAAGTTGCTGATTTTCCCCCGTAGATATTTTTGTCATCTGAACTAGTTCTATACATCCTAAAAATGTGTTATATTTTCAAAAATCCCAAACAAGACCAATCATGCTCCAGTGAGGTTAACTCATTGCTTTGCAAGAGAAGATGGAGACAATCTGCTCATTACAACACACAGCACACTCGAAGTACACCTTACTGCAACATAAGCATACCTTTTTCACCCACGAAAGGATGGCACGAGTTCCGATACCAAAGCACAATATCAATTTTGAAGATCTTGTAGATAATGAGTGTAACAAACACTAAAAATACCAAAGAAACTCCTCCTCCAATCAAGTAACCCTGGATGTTCTGAGCTGCAGTAGAAAGTGGAATAAAAGGGGAGACACAAAAATATAGTTATAGATAAGAAATAAGACGAGATGTTAAAAACTGGCAGTTTTCCCCTCAAATATTTAGTCATTAAAGGATTAAAAAAAAAAAAAAAAAGATGTAATGAATGACAGGACTGAAAGTTTTCCTTGTATTCTTTCTACAAATACTGTTATTTGACAAGTGTGCTTTTATATTTCAGACTACCTTAACAATGAGACAAGAGAGGCTACTCTTCAGCCAAAGCACCAAAATATTAATATTATATATGTAAATTAAGATTATATAGTATATAATATATATTAATATTAATGTATAGCCCAGAGAATTCTCATACAAAATTTGATCAGTCAGAAAACAAGAAAGTCAGAGGAGAGGAGATGACTTTCTGACCACGCTGTTCTCCACAGACCAAAAAGCTTTTCATTGTGTCAAGCCTCTTCAAAGACCCACCACTGAACCAACTAATTTGTTGTCCTTAATAGATTAAAAAACAGATTAAATAAATAGATTAAAGCCTACAAATGACTCCACAGACTGCAATTTTTAGTTCATGCATTTAAGAATGTCTGAGGTTAATTCCTACCCTGTCAATCATTGTGAAGGCCTTTATTTACAGTAAGCAAATAATTTGTTTATAGTTTTGTAGCAAGATAGGGCTGGCATCCACTTTCAGTCAGTTATCTGTTTACAATGTGGCCAGCTAAATGTAAATTTGAAAGTGACACCTGTCAAAGGACTGGCTCGCAATCAATAAAATCGGCTTTGTCACTTAAGAGACCAGGGAATATTCTGTAGCTATATTAAAAAACAAAAAAATAAAAATGGACACTTAAAAAAATCTAATGGTTTGCTTTTCTGTGTATCTGTTCTTGACTACAAAGAACGAATTTCTTGAACCTTGCATCTGAGTTTTTACAAGCTCATTTTACGTTTAATTGAAGGTTCATCTACCAAAAAGAGACATTTCAGACTAGCCAGTGCCAGGTCAAAATTACCCTGTCTCTGAGCACAGGACAGGGGTATTCAACAAGTAGCTGGATGCTCCCAACCAACATTCCTGAGCCTATCTAGAAGGTGGTAACAAAGCATATGCATCAGTAATGGAAACTCCCTGACCTTCCAAGCAATCTATTTCACTGTTTCACTTCATCATCGTTAAGAGCTTTTCCTACTATCTAAACAGATTATTTTTTTTCTCCTGGCAATCTGAGCCCATTATTTGTTACTGCAGGACAGGACAATCAGGTAGCGCATGTATGTTCAGTTGCTTTTGACACACTGTTCCATACTTGGTTATGTCTCCCCTCAGCTCTTTAAGAGAACTGGCGATTTCCACTCCTCTTTTCTACACACATGATCTCCTCTGATCCACATGCTTCTTTGCAAGTGTGCAAAATGAAGCACAGAATTCCACCAAGGCCTAATATTTGCTCCAATGTATTTAAGTATTTCATTAATGCTTGCTAAAACACCTAACAAGAGAAGGCAAAGCAAATTCAAAGTGCTACTCCCTTTAATTTTGCTAAGAAACACAGTTTTAGCTGCAAGTAGTGTGGTGTCAAACTAATTGGAAAGTAGGCATCATTGATCACAATTTTTATCAAGATTTGATATTTTACCTGGGCGTTCCAATTTGATGTATGATGTAAATTGTTGAGACTCATATATGAAATGACAGAAAAATTTATAGGCATAATCCTTTACTTTCACTTTTGAAATGTTAAATTTTGTTCCAGCTACAGTAATTCCATGAGGCATCCCCTTTCTGCCATTAAAAAAGGATTAAAATAAAAAAAGAAATATCAGTATAGAAACTGGAATCTTTGCTGAATCTATCTCATGTTAAACACTATTTGCAAATACATGAACATTCATTTTTGACCTCTACAAACCTAAGAGGTTTGTAGAAAAGAAAGCAGTTTGCAATGTAGCCCCAGACTTTTTTTTTTTTTTTTTAACTGATGATGGCACTTGGTCGAAACAACAATGCTTCTGCATGAGTCTGAACTGATAAGCTGAAAATCCTGTCACACTTTCCCCCCCACATACTTCTTTGTGATAAGTTTTAAGGATTATAATTAATAGCAGTGGTTGCTATAATTTGAAAGCATCAATACATCCACACTCTACAGTAGCACAGACCAATCACCACAGAGTAACAAAGGTCCTGCTCTCTTGGAAAAGAGATGTTCTACAACAAGAGCTTCTCCTTTGTGTTCTTTGAAATTAACAGCCACATCTGTACTTCAACAGGGCATTTTTTTTTTTTTTTTTTTTTTTGCCTTGGAACAATCTACCCTTCCCATATTAATGATGGAGGGGAAGATGTAGTCTATTAACAAAAGAATTTCATAAAAACAAATGTATATGTAAGGCTTAAATATGATATGTTTTATAATAGCATTCTAAAAACGTGTGTATGGCTGCTTCATTCCATTTGTACCATGTATTCATGCATCAGTATTTATAATAAATTATTTATTTTTAAAAATCAAGCAGTAAGAATATAATGTACTTGATGCACTTTTAAGCAGTCTTTCAATGACCACTGCCATTGACTACTAGTCAACTTTACAGTGAATTCATTGCAAGTAACTGCAGGTTACATCACCTAGAAATGCACTTACAGTTCAATGTATAAAGATACTTACTCATAAAACTGTTCCCTGTAGCTGCTATCAAAGTCATCAACATATTCATTGTTAACTTCCCAGTATGGAATCAAGCTATTTATGCCAGAGGATACATTGCATTCCATGACTACGTGAGAGCCTACAAAACAAAACAAACCATTTAAATACAGCAATTGAAACTCTTGTAACAGAAGCAGGATCAAGTGACCAGGATCAAGTGAACAACTGGGAAAAGGAGGGATAAGAAAAAACCCACCTACCTTATGAAAAGCAGAGTCCATTAAACTCATCCATTTCTACTCCACAACTGGGTGTCTCCAATCTGGATGTGAATCCCACCCTAAATGTAGGTAACTGAATGTTCATGTCTACATGTGAACTAGATGTCTAAGCTATAAAGGAGTTCACACCTCCACTGGATTCTGCTCATATTAAAATAGACACCTGGGTCTTATATCTGAATGGCTCTCTGGACTCCACTGACTATTACTGACAGATCTCCAGGGCCCAAATCAGTTGCCTATACATAGTATGGTGACATCTGAGATGTTCTCCAGAAACCCAGACATCTGTAGGGAGCTGGCAAATAGGCCTCCAGATCTTCAGAAAATCTGCGTATCTAGAGCAGCCAGTTCATCCAAAACAGCACTAGACATCTATGTTTAGGCAACTGAATTGAGGTCCTATTAATAATAACATGAGTTGAAGCCCCTACCTACCTCATATGCAGATACCCATGTGTAAGTGTCTCCCTTTAGTCTCATGTGTGACTGCTTTCTTAGGATCTGTGAGGTACTTAAAGCTGGATTTGGGTACCTTAGACCAGCTAAAATGAACAATAATATGACAGCAAGTTATAATCAACAGTATTCAAGCCATAACAAATGTGGATCAACTGTTCATTTAAAATATCAAGGAATCTAAACAAATTGTCCCATAACAAATCCTAATACAGGCTGAGGGACCACACGCAGGCCCTGGACTGCTAGTTACTTTATTCTCCATTTTCTCAGCAAGTACGATCAAAGGAGAAAGAAAATCCTAAAGGATGCATACAGTAAATGAAAATGCTTCTTAAGGTCCTAGGCACTTCCGACTCCTGAGTAGTGGTTGCACTGGCAAGATTTTTTCTGAATTATATGGGAAGTCGTAATTAATTTACCAGTAAGAATTTGGGATGAGATTTACATGACATTTGAGTGGCTGCAAGATTCAGTACACGGAAACACTACCATGATATTACTGTATTTCTTCCACAGTTACAATTGCAAAGGAAAGGTAAGTTTTCATAAAAAGATGAGGGCTGTATGAGTTTATAAAAAGATGGTGGCAAGTATCCCTATTTCAGCCTAAGATCTGGCAAATAAATTTCCTATTAGCAGCACATATAGTGCTTTTCCTTATTAGAGCACAAATAGAGCTTTTCAGACATGTATTTCCAACAAAACCAGAGAAGCTGTAATTACCAGAAGAGAGGAGGCTGTTGAACCATTTCTAACTATTTCCAAGAGAATTAAATGATCATCTGAAGACCACAGCACTGTAAGTCTATAAAATAATACTATTTGTATCAGGTCCTGAATTTTCCCACTTCTGTAAACTTCATTGTTTAAAATAAAACCTTCCAAACTTTGAAGGAAAATAACTCCTATTAAAGCTTGTTCTTTATTCTGATCAAAATCTCATCCTCACCAGAATCTGGCAACTTTAGAACAATATATCTTTCACAAGTTGTAGAAGTCAAAAAAGAAAAGGAAAAAAGAAGGAAAAAAAAATGGAGAAAAAAAAACAAGCAAGGAAACAAACTACCCAGTATCTCAGTATTGTTCACTTTAGTTTACTACCATGTGCTCAAAGTCAGAAGTTGAGCAGGACAAGATGTTTCACATGAAGTTGTAAACTCAACGCCAGTAAAAGCAGCAGCAGAAGTAGCTGTGATTTACATAAGAATAATCCACAGTGCTACAGGCTCAGTTTCCATGTGGAGCTAAAGCCCCAACATGACCTTTCCTCTGAGCTTCTTTAATGCCCTAACTGCTAATAGTTGTTTACTCAAAACAGTACAAGACATCTCAGATCTCTCTGCACTAGGAAATTGTAGTAAATAGCCACTCACACTTCTCCAAGATCAGTTAAAGCCTTTTTTAAATCAAAGACTTAGTTTGAAACAGTTCTACTTGGTACAAAATGGTATTTGAAACCGTTTAATGCCCTAGAAGAAGGAATAAAAATCAATTTTTTGGAGAGGGAAGGGAGACAGGAAACACAGAGGAAGAGAAAAACTACTAAGCCAGTCAACTGGTAACTATCCTAAGATGTTGCATACTTGTAGCTGTATTCCCAATGATACTGTACATATGTCAAGACACAGGCAGTGAGAAATGGTACAAAGGGCATATGGCAATAAACAAAAAATAGATGCACCCAACATATGACATTGCTGGTCAAGAAACTCCAATCTTAGGTGCACACAGTTATTCTCCCTGCAAATTACTTGGGAGAATCATGTTCTATCATCTGTGTTCCAGATAACCTCAATCCAGATGCCTAAGTACCAGTCTTGCTGAAATCACTGGAATTGTTAACGTGTTATTTCAGTAAAACAAATAAACTCCCAGACTTTCTAAGTTTTAATGATTTCTTAAATAGTCACTACTTACCAAGCTCCACTTCAATTGTATTGTTCCTTGGATAAATAAACTCTGGTCTCATCTGCAGTGGGCTTTCTAACAGAAAGAAAGAAAAATGAAATCTTTGGACAATGAGTTCCATGACTTACTTCAACCAACACTTTTACAATGATTTCATTTTATTTTTTGGTACTAATGCAGCACCATTATGAACTACCAGTTTCAAAATTCCAATGGAAAAAAATCTCTAATGAAATTTACTGTACTCATCCAAATTTTAGCTTCCAAGACAGCAGGAAATTTTAGCTTATCTTTAAAACATTTAAAAAAAAAAGTCTCAGACTTACTGGCAGTTGATGTAGAATAATACAAAACCAGATAACAGAAACACAAGCAAATAAGCGCAATGAACTGTTGAAGAGATGGATAAGGAAGGGAAAGAGAAATTACCTCAGTGACCTCCTACATCAGGTGAACATCTATTTAAGTAAAAGAGTTGTCAAGAATGCACAAACTGGGCTAGAATTTTATCATTCTGCATGATACATAAACTCACTGCTAACAAGCCACTGTTCTTGTGTCACCTATCTAAACTAAGAATGTTGATTTAATCTAAGAAGATGGACACTTTACCTCCAACCTTTACCTCCACTTTACCTCCTTTCCAAAAGGACTATAGCCGTGGTAGCGCTCAGGTCGTTATTAATGCTGTCTACAGAGACAAGTTGACCAATAGTGCCAGCAGGAGTTCTGCTGTGATGGTCTCAGCAAAATAAATAAATAAATAAATAAAATCTTTCTGTTTGTTTTTGTTTTAATGGTTATTTACATGTTTTTTGCAAAAACAAACCAACACTCCCATAACCACTGCTTTCTTCTGATTTCTAACCCCACATTTCTCATTTCCCTATGACAGTTCTTCCTCTGAAGCAACGCTCAAGGGTAAGCAATATGCATTGTTGTACTTTAATTGTAGCTTTTTAGGGAAAAAAAATGATTTAAAGATAATCTGGAGCTCTGTTTTCACAGAGCTGAAAGTTATCATGCCAGACTGCTTATGCTTGCATACAAATAACAATAGTAGAGGAAAAAAACAGAAAACCACCTCTGTGAACTCACCTTTAACCACTAGACTCATGGTTCGTGAAACATTGTATTGTTTTCCCATGTATGTATATACCATACGGCATGTGTAGTTTCCTTTGTCTTGTACAGATACATTGTGAATCAGGACAGCATTTTCACCCTCTGCCAACATAAATCGCTTGTCTTCTAGAAATCCAGGCTTACACTCCTAGATATATCAAAAGTACCTGTGAGTTAGGGGAACTAATCATCTTATAATTAAGCCCATTAATGAACTCTACTGATTATTAAAAATAAATAAAAATCAGCATCTTGCTATTTTTATTGAAAATTAAGTTGTCTTTTTTTTTTTTTCTAAACCACAATGTGGGTCATATATAAGCGTCACTGTGCTCCAACACGAAGCCCAAAGAGGTCTTGCTGCATTTGCACCTTTTAAATATCACTGCAGCCAATTCTTTAAGTTTTCAAAGGTAGTCTTTTAGTTCACTGCCTTCATTTAATATCTTGAGTTAAATAGATAACCCCAGGTGTACCAGAAGTTTTTTACACCTGCAGTGGAGGCCTTTGAGACTGTCTCCCACAACATTCTCCTAGGCAAGCTCAGCAAGTGTGGGATAGATGAGGGGCCAGTGAGGTGGATTGGGAGCTGGCTGGATGGCAGAGCTCAGGAGGTTGTGATCAGCGGTGTTGGAGTGATCAGCAGTCCAGCTGGAGGCCTGCAGCTGGAGGTGTCCCCAGGGGTCAGGACTGGGCCCAGTCTTGTTCAACTTACGCATCAGTGACCTGGATGAAGGGACAGAGCACCCTCAGCAAGTTTGCTGGTGGCACAAAGCTGGGAGGACTCCCTGATACCCCGGAGGGCTGTGCCTGGGGCCTCAGAGGGGCCTGGACGTACTGGAGGAAGTCCAGCAAAGGGCAACGGAGATGGTGAGGGGACTAGGGAATTTCTCTTACAAGGAGAGGCTGAGCGAGCCGGGACTGTTCAGCCTCGAGAATATAAGGCTGAGAGGGGATTTTATCAACGTGTCTAAATATCTTAAGGGAGGGTGTCAAGATGATAGAGCCAAGCTCTTTTCGGTGGTTCCAGCAACAGGCACGAACTAACATAGGAAGTTCCATTTTAATACAAGGAGAAACTTCTTTACTGTACAGGTGACAGAGCGCTGGAACAGGTTGCCCAGAGTGGCTGTGGAGTCTCCTTCTCTGGGGATATTCAAAACCCACCTGGATGTCACCCTGTGCAAGGTGCTCTAGGTGACCCTGTCTGAGCAGGGGTGTCGGACCAGATGATCTCCAGAGGTCCTTTCACCCTCAACCATTATGTGAGCCTGTGCGTTTCTACATTTCTACTTCCCTGAAACTGAGCTGTTGTAGCAGTGACTCATGCTGTTGGGTGTATTATCACATCTGCGGCAATGCAAAAGCAGAAAAAAAAATATATATCCTTTCTCTTCTCTGACCTATAAGCAGTTTACAGCCACATCATCTCAAAAAGAACCTTGGTGCTACATTTGTGCATCTTATTTCAGATATAACATACAGGCCCATATAGGTGCTTTAAGACCAACAACAGAATTAAGAGCTGAACTGCCTTAGAATTTTACCTCAGCATAGAAAAAAAAACAAAACAAAACTGTTCCAAGCTTGAATAGGCTACAGAGTATTTTGCCAGAATCAGAGCAAGAGGCATATGAATGCTGCACCATAATCAACAGCTAAGACAAGCCTAATATTCTGAGAAATAGAAATAGCTATGCGGAGCCTTATATTTAAGGAAACACAAGTTTTTGAACTTACTGCCTCCATACTTTACCTGCAAACTTATCACCTATATAAACTGGACACTTCACAAATCAACAAACAAAAGCAACACATTTTTTAGACTGCAAGTTCTTTCAGAGTCAAAGTGGACACAGTATTGTTTTTTTTGTTGTTTTGTTTTAAATATCTCTCATACCTCCTCACATCTTCCCAAGAGTATGGCAACATAGATGCCATACTCAAACCTCACAGTGAATAAACTTTCCTTCCAAAAGCTGCTGTTCACAATTACATCATAACGTATTTTAAATAGAATATTTTCTATGTTCTATATCTGAAATATTTATGTACAATACCTTATACCAGTGTACTTCGGGCTTAACATTGTCTTCATCTTTAAAATTCTCTAGATCAGGGCATATAATATTTCCAATATTTGCGCTGTTCACCACTTGGTCATACTTCATTTTCCCATTAAAACACAAACCATTATCGTTCTTAAAAACCTTTAAATTTATAGTTTTCTGGTTAGAGCGATTAAGACCCCTGTAACGAGAAGAGCAGACAAGTCAGGTCACTAACAACAAGGTCTCAGCAGCTCAGGGAGTTTATAGAGAGGAGATTTCAGGAGTTACAGGGACTTCAATATTTCCACCAGCCTTTCTCCTACCACCCCTGCTACTGTCTCCTTAGCTCTTAAACACCACTCTCAGCTCCTCACTCCCCATTCCAACCATGAGAGATCGGGATAAGCTCTGATGTTGTGAATAGAAGTGGAATCTGCTCTGCTCTGGAAGCACCGGAGGGGAATTCAGGACTTATCTTACTTACTGGAGTACTGTGTTCAGGTTTGGGGCCCCCAGCACAAGAAAGATGTGGACCTGTTAGAGCAAGTCTAGAGGAGGGCTACAATGATGATCAGAGGGCTGGAGCACCTCTCCTATGAAGAAAGGCTTCCTATGAAGGAAGGCTGTGTCCTTGAAGGGACACTTTAAGAAAAGAAGGCTTAACTTTTTGCAGAAGAGAGACAAAGCTTTTGAATACCGTGTACACCAAGACGAAACACCGGTGTGAAACTACTTCAGACTGAGAGCTTACAGGAAACAGAGAACAACCTGTGGTATAGCAGCTCTCCAGAAGATACAGCACTAGAAAGCAGAAGTATAAGCCAGAAATAAAGGAATACTCATTACTTCTTGTTTACTCTTCATTTCTCAGTGCTCTGTTAGGAGAGAGGTTTCCAGAGAAGTCAACTGTATGTTTTGACATAACTGGCTACAACTTTTGTTTGCTGCACCTTGACAAATGCTATAATTAAGGCTTAAGTGCCTGATGCACAAAATATAGCCTGGTTAATGCAACGGAACTTTAGTATATGCTTTTTGGCATGCTGACGTTGTGCAAGCAAGACTTCAGAGGTAAGGTGCCCAAGAGAAGACAAAGCAAGAGTGTCTAAACTAAAACAATGTTTATTATTTAACTAGTTAGCTTTGAAGGGGTTGCATTTCTTCCCTCTTTCAATTTGGGATTCATTACTGACTCTGAAGTAAGAAGCTGCAACAGCTTATGACCTGTGCCTACACTGGAGGTTCTTGCAGATTACTGTTACTACACACAATCCAAATTCCTTCAACATAACTGGTGTGCTGTATGCACAGTAGTACACCTAACTACACCCTACTAAAACAAATTTTGGGTCACCCAAAAAGCCTGTGTTAGTTGTTCTCAGCATGATGTGGCAAGACCACGACATCAACAACAAAAATTTTATGCGCCTTCCTGGCATCAATTTCCTGTTCAGCACACACTGAATTTCAGCCATTGTAAGATTTGAGCACCTGAAGCAGTAAATTCCAGTGCAAAAATCTGAGCTCTAAATATAACAAGAGCTTGAAGATGCCAAAAAGCTGAAAAGATTCTCGTTTCTTCTCCATGCACTTAGATCTTCTGAACAGTGCTGGAGACACAGTACTCTCAGTCTTTAAAGCTGTCTAGCACATTGCTTTGCTCTTCATATGCATTCCCATTTTTAACCAGTAATGCTTTGTAATGTTTTATAATAAGACATATAAGAATGGTTTACAGCATCTTGATTTGTAAATTTCCCAAAGGATTCCCAAAAAGTTGTAAAGCTCTCCAGAAAGTCTGTATTTGTTGATCCTCTGTAACATAAAGAGAACTCTCTCTACTTAGATCCTTCTTATATTTAACCACACTCAATGAAGAAATCAAAGTGTTATTCTGATGTGTCACTATCAAGCAGCCATCTGAACACAGGAAACACTGATGGAGTTAAGACTTTTTTCAGTGACCTTCATTCAAAACTAACAAGACACCCCACACCCATTAACAATAATATTGTTAATATTATTGAGCTTTAACATAAGTTTTCTATATGAACCACTTTTGCAATGCTAAATTCTACACACGTGGGATAAAAAAAAGTGCACTAAGTAAAAAAAAAAAAAAAAAAAGGCACAGTCAAAACAGTGCTTTTAACTGATCTAAGGTTTCTACCTAAAACAAAAAATCCTGTACACCCAAGTCCTACAGATGTTACTCCACTGTAAGTACTAGTAATTCAGTTGTTTCCCTCCTCCTTTCCTTACCTTACTTCACATTCATAAAGTCCAGAATCTTCCAGCGTTGCAGGAATGAACCAAAGCAAACCCTTTCGCACATGGATCCTGGCATGTCTCTCTGTGCTTATGGGTGTATTACTACCATTTTTATACCATGTCACATTGTAATCAGAGTAAAGCGCTGGCAATGTTATTATTGGGCAACTGATAGCTGTAGGCTCTCCAACAAGCACAAAGTAATCACAAATAATGCACTCTTCTATAAAAAAAAAAAAAGAGAGAGAAAATGGTTATTAGCGTTTTTAATGTTTTTTTTTTGTTGTTGTTGTTTTAAGAAGTATTAATATCAATTCAAAGTTAAAAAGAATTAGGAAGTAGACTGTCTGTAACTATTTATCATTAAAATATTACAAGATTACTGCTTCTTGTCTGTTTAGCACCCTCTGGTTGAATAAACACATACTTCACAAAGCTTAAGTCATAACTTCTCCCTATTGAAGTAGTCAGCAATAGCATCACTGCAAACCATGACATCTTTCACATCCTACCTATTTCAGCATGCTAGCACTTATGAAGAATTACCATATTCTTAATGTAGATACCATCTATCAAAAGCATACTGAAAACAGTAGCAGCACACACTACTCCAACTGTAGTGCCAAAAACAAATTTGGGGGGGTGGACGTGTTTGACCTGAAGCACATGACTGCGTGGAATTAGATCAAGACCTCAACCCACCAAAAAAGACTGTGAACCAACACATAATGTAACTTAAATTTGAAGAGATGCAGTACTTAGAGTAGGAAATCTTGACTATAACGTGTTATTTCCTTAATGTATTTGCAATTTTTCTCCTCTACCAATAGTACCACCTTTTAAATGATAAAATGCTACTGTGATCATCACATAAAAGGTGAGCATAAAGAGCATTTTTTTTAATTACAGGCATGGAACAAGTTTACATGACAGAATCATGCATCCTAGCAAGGGATTTTTAAACATCAGGCAAAAAATACGAGAGGAAAGACGGACAGATACTGCAAGAAGTCATTAAGAACTCAAGCCTACAGGCCGAAATTACTTTGAAAATACCAGTTTATCACAAACAGAGTAGGCCACTTGGCCATAAAACAGATTTTAAAAGCTTCCAAACATTTGCATACATATGCAACACTGAATTTGTATGAAAAATATCTTATTTTGCACATTTTGCTGAATGACCATAAAATTCAAAGCTAACGTACTGAATTTCAAAATACGTCTTCAGTAACCTTTCCACCCCTACCACCATCCTGTCACCTAATCTAAAATTTTGAAATAGTTCCCTATAGAGCTTAAACTAATTAAGATCCGTTAATATTTTCCTGCTTATTCTAAGAACAGCATGGTAAATACCGTTAAATTATGTAGCCTAAACTCTACTGAAAACTTAGATCTATCATTAAAAATATTACTAATTAATTGCAAAGGAAACTGGCCTCTACCTTTCTGTTTTCAGGACTAGAGAAACAGCACATCTCTTAAAGAAGGCATTTAACAGCTCACTTGTAGTCAAGGAAGCCAATCTCTTTACACTTTCTTTAAAGGAATTAGGGAGTGGTTATTCAAAGCCTCAGTACCCTAAATTTATGTGACTAGATTTAAAACTATTTATGTCAACCTGTCCTTCCCATGCCCAGTGCAACTTCAATCTAAAACGCGGCATTCAGAATATCTTTAACACTTTGAATCCACTATTTTCTCTCAGTAACTCTTTTCGACTAGACATGCACAACTTGTCTCTTTTTTAAAATGGTAATTTCAACAACGTATTTAACTTACCAGCACTGAACAAGGGTATCAGTAGAATTACATGACCAATAAGCAAAAATGTTGATGTCATCTTTTGCTGCAAAGAAAAAAATATTTTCCATTAATGTGGTATGAGCATTCCAAGCTGCACTGTCCTCTGCACCCTGCGTTACTCCTTAAAAATTTAGGAAAAGCATTAGTCATCGTGGGGAGGGAAAACTCGGTTTGGCAGTTTAACCCCAGCCTTTGAAGATTTTGGCCACCACCAAAGTTGGGGCCCACAGAAGGCTGCTCAGTTTTCAGCTTTCCATTGGAACTTTTCCAATTTTCTTCTGGAAGAACTCTTGCATAACGTGTATTTTTCTTTTGCCAGCCTAGCTAAACCCAAAAACAACTTTAACATGGATGAAATTATGCTAGCATACAGCTAACATTTAAGTTATACTATATAATTTTGATACCAAGCTTGACTAAGCTGCTCCTCTCTCCACATTTACGAAAGACACAATTGCAGAGAGACATGAGGTTTCATCCTGCAAACGGTGCTCCTACCATTGAGGCAGCACTGCTTTTAACAGCTGATGAACTTGTAGCTCTTTGCTGGAGGACAAACGTACTGTAACTCTAAGGTGATCTGGCAGGCACTTAAATTCGTGTCTAACGGTGACAACATTTTCAGACAAACATATGTGGAAACCGTGGGTGATGTGAATTGCTGTGGTCAGACACAAAACAGCAAAGCCTCCTAGAACTGTAGTTGCACTTCACACCTCAGGTCTTCTTCACAGGTTTCTCTAACACATACACGACTGAACAGAAAACCACTGCCCTCATAGCCCACAGCTGGTTTCCACAAAATCTCTGCATCTTAACCAAGCCCTCTCTCAGACGGACCTGCTTTTTCCTTGGCAAGAAGTCATCAGAGCCCCTCCCAAGCCATGCACTGACAGCCAGCGGGAAAACACTTGACCCCTTTCCTTTCTGGCAGTTCTTTGTAGGTTAAGGTCTGCACTTAACTGTCTTGCCTTTCCTACGTGACTATTCTGTGTGCTACTCCAGATTGCACTAAAGCAATCTGCTTTCCCATGTAACAATCATTGCAAATGCAATGACCACAGGTGCTAGTACTCTAATCAGCTAGAAATGGCTTGGAAGAAGAGCATGTATTCCCTGAAAAACACCCATGGCCCTGAATTACTTTTATATCCAATATAGTTCACACAGCAACGTATAGGCCCCACCAGCTACTTCTTTTGAAACTTTGCACATATGGAGGCGTCAGGGCAGAAGGAACGGACACACAGAACCGAGTTCAACATTGGAATATAAAAGCTTCCAAGTATTTACTGGATTTGAAACAACAGTTTATCTGTTTATCTGACAAAGCATTCATACCATAGCCTTTATTTAGTTGCCTTGTAAGTGTTTTTCCTGTAACTTGTCAGAGTTGATCATCATTCTTGACATTCCAGTTTACCTGTAAAAAAAATGAAAAGGGAAAAAGTGATTGTACAAAACAGATTATTTGGACAATAGAATCATAGAATTTTTCAGTTTGGAAAAGATCTAGTTCTTTGGAAAACTGATCTAGTTCATCTAGTTCAACCTTTAACCTAGTACTGAAGTTCTTCACTATACCATGCTACTAAGTTCTAAATCTACACGTTTATTGAAGACCTCCAGGGATGGTGACTCAACCACTTCCCTGGACAGCCTATTCCAATACCTAACAATCTTTTCAGTAAAGAAATTTCTCTTAAAATCCAACCTAAACCTCTTATGGTACAACTTGAGGCCATTTCCCCTTGTCTTATCACTTGGTGATTGGGAGAAGAGCACAATCCCCACCTCACTGTAGACTCCTTTAAGGTACCTGTAGAGAGCAATAACGTCTCCCCTGAGCCTCCTCTTCTCCAGCCTAAAAAATCCCCAGTTCCTTCAGCCGCTCCTCATAGGACTAGTGTTCCAGGCCCTTCACCAGCTTCGTAGCCCTTCTCTGGACACGCTCCAGCACCTCAATGTCCTTCTTGCACTGAGGGGCTCAAAAATGAACACACAATTTGAGATGCAGCCTCACCAGAGCCAAGTACAGGGGGACAATCACTTGGTTGAAAACCCAACTAACCAAAATAGTCATGCTAACACAAAGATAATTTTTTTCAACAGTCATCCTAAATGTAAAAGCAAGAGCATAATTGTGCCTACACTGGAGACACTACTTAAAACAAAAGCGGAATAACAAAACTTGCAGCGAAGACTGACCAAGAACTCTAGAGATTTGAAAAATATTGTTTCTGTCAAAAAGACGACATTACACATGTCAAAGCAATCAACAAAGCCAGACATAAGTAACCACTTTGTAAGACTGAGCTGACTACTCTAAGTAAACGATGCCTAAATTTAGGGCAAAAATAAGTAAGCAATCTAACAGGTTAAACTTTACATTTTGCACTCATTACTAGCTTCAAATACCAAGGGTGGATGTCTTTCTAATAGTGTATGATAAAGCTCAACTTTTTAGGAAAAGTTCTATTGTTTACAAGCTTCTTTCCCCCTAGTTCAAATACTGCAATGATAAAACCTGGAAACTCTGGAAAGAAGGGAAGAAGCCTCCAGCTTTTGTATTTGCAATATCTGAGAATATGCAGAGCATTTTTATTCTGGTTTCAAGTGACACAAAAGGTTCTTACAAGCATTCTTTCTTAAGAAGAATATACAGCGAAACATTATTCAGACTCCATAAATGTGAAACTTTGTTTAAAACACAGATGTTTGTTCACATACCTAGTGACTAGCCTTATACTGCCTTCTACCTCAGTCACAGCAGTATGAGATGCCCCTATGACACAGCTACAGAGGCTCAAAAAGTCTCACTTATGTAGAGAGAACAGCAACTTCACTGATGACACTGTCTACATACTTAGTTTGAAAAACTATTTCAGCTCAAAGCTTGCTGAGCTCAAAGGAAAAATTTTTGTATGCGAAATCTTTTCGAAAAAAGAAAAAACCAAACCACCCACCTACCAATCATATCTGTGGTTTGATCTACTAAAAAAAGAAAAGTTTTGATTTCCAAGTTACTTTCCTAATATTTACCTTCCCGTAGCTGAAATATGACTTACTACTTCTTCAAATTTTTAAAATTAACATCTTGAAAACAGAAATAGAAAATATGTTGACCTGATTTAAGATACTGACTTTTTGTTCATCGAAAGATGCCTGTCATCACAGAACTTGCCCTTTTACTTGCCTTAGGCATACTGCCAACTTTAAACACGGTAAAAACAGCTTTTAAAGACATATTTGGCCCCTAAGCAAACTTGTCCTTCAGGAAGCTGTGAAAAAGGCATAACCGTAGCTTTCTTTTCAAAATTTTCTGTCTTCAACTTTTTAAATGATTTTACTTGTAAATAATTTACAAATACATGGACATGACTGATTCTTGTAAAGGCCAACACAATGACAAATCATTCAGGATAATAGCTTAGAAAGCATCTAGATCCTTCAATTGTTTATCAGCACTTTGCTATTAATTTATTTAAGTGATTTTCAATATTGATCACTACCTACAGGCACTTGTTTCTATTAGGGGACCAACAGATCCTTAGTCTCTAAGCCATAAAGAAAAAAACAAAAATTATGCTTGAAGTGCAACTTGAGATATAAAGTGCCCCGATTTTGTAAGCACGTTGACATATGAGTCAACTTTTTATGTTTAACTAAAATTTTTATTAAAGTTTAACTGAAACGGGAAGGGGGGGGGGGGACAACAAAAACAAACAAAAGAAATGTACTTGTTGCAAAATACAACCACCAAGACAAGACCCCCCACAACAATTCATACAGCTCACACCTTCTTCCTTGGTGTGTTTACTCCTGTCATTAGGCTTTTTTAAGCAAAGCAAAGCAAAACAGACTTTCTACCAGTCGTACTTTGTTTCCCGTCTACTCTACCTGAGGTCCCAACTTTCCTGTCTAACGTGCTCAATATATGAGCCAGATGTAGCTGACCATATCCAGTTCAGCTTTGAGAAAAAGTGTTAGCAACCATATACCTAGATTCTGAGCTAAATGTTTTGTTACAGATACCGCCTCACCTTTCATCAAAGCACAGGGAGAGGGGGAAGAGAGAGAGAGAGATGGATGGATGTCCAGACAGACAGATGGATAGCTGTAGATGTAGGTAACTAGCCATGGATGCCAGCAAAATGAAAAGATACCTATCCACAAATTTCCACCTCACATCAAACTGGAGACAATGAGAGCATCCATGACACCTTCAAGGAAGTGAACTTACCAGTATTTAAATAAATCAAACCCAGTTCCTCCTTTCAGCATCAAGTTGAAGAAGCTCATTTTGTAGTCAGAGCTTGTAGCAGTTTTCTATGTCATTTCAACTCCTGATACCTGTCAGTATAAAGTAATATGAAAAAGTTGTTACTTAAATCGAAAGTAAATTATTACTTTTTCACCATCATTTTCAAAAAACAGAGCCATTTAAAAGGACCTGGAGGGCTCACGTAGATAAAACTGTAAGTATAAAAAACACAGTGATGCAAAAAAAAAATATAAAAATTAATGCATTATTCTCAGGGAAAAAAAATAAAATCAAATGTTTACCAAAACCAGAAAGTATTTCTCACTTGAGGATTAACTTAAAGGATCTAAGTTAAGGATTTTGTGTTATTAAACATTTGTGCAAGAGTTTTAAGTCAGTTCCCCAGCTTTCAAAGCATTCCAATTTCACAATCGGTATGAAAGACAAGTGTTCGTTTAGGAACTGTTTTTGAGAGTCTAAGCACATACAAGGAGTCCAAGTCAAACAAGACCGAAGTTACCAAGCTTATGAGGAACAAAAACAAAACGCATCCAGCGTTTTCCTGACATCCCTGGCGAAATTCCCCAGAGTTAAGAGCTGCTTCTGGAAACTTGAAAACTTGAATCGTGATTCAACTCGGTAGCTGTTGGGTGACGACCCACTCCTATCGAGCTTTCGCTCCATCGAGAGCTGTCGTGCAATGCCTTGGTTGCAACCATCCCAGCCCCTACGGCTGCTGCAGGGAGATCCGCAGGCAGCTCTACCAGGGCAGTGCTTTTGCCCAAAGCCTGCTCTTGTCATCGTAACTAACAGTTAAAAAAAAAAAAAAAAAAAAAGTCCTTGTTTGATCAGGGTTGTGCAATAAACAGTTGCTGTGGTGTTTTACCAGGTCAAGGAGATTTACGAAAAGCTTTGTCCTGCTTCCTGTTATAAGCCTTAAAACGTGGCACGCTCGGCGCTCCTACGCTTCTCGCTTCCCTGCAGCCTTTCCTACCTGCTCTTGTGCAGTGGGACACGCGGTGAAGAAGCACAGGGGCACGCCAGAGGAAAACGCCTCCCAACGAGGCTGCTCGGTGCCGCGCACGCTGCGACCCAGCGGCCGCCCGGCCCCCGCTGCCCCTCGCTGCCGCGGGGGGAAAATGGCCGCGCCCCCGCGCGGCCCGCAGCGCAGGGCCCTTGCCGCCCTCCCCTCCGCGCCTCAGTCCGAGGCGGCCCCCCGAGCCCCGCCGCCCGCCGCCCTTCCTCACCTCCGTCTGCTCCCCGAGCCTCGGCGGCCGCCCCGACCCCGCCACATAGCGGGCGAGCAGCAGGCTCCGCCTCGGCCGCCGAGCCGCGCCGGGGACTCGCCCCTCCCCGGGGCCGCCCCTCGGCCTGCACCGCCCGGGGGATGGCTCCGAGGGTACGGCGTCGACGCTGGCTGGTTTCCCTCAGGGATCGTGGAGAGCCGTGGTCCGGAGCCCTCCTCAGAGCTCCTCAGGGCCATAAACATGAGTTTATGAGTCTATGCTCGGGTTTGGAGCAGAGCTTTTTTGCTTTCTGTCAAATAAGTGGTTACTTTTTGTCCTGTTTGGTCATCCGTCCCTTCTGCTGTGTCAGGGCATCACTCTTCCAGTTCAAACAATTAGCTTTTTCCTTCTGGATTTCAGTAGTAACTGTATAGAAGTTCTCATTCGTTACTTGGATGGTGAAATTAAGCATGTTCAAACATAAAAATGTAATTTTTTCCAAACAGGAAAAAGTTCCTCTGGAATCGCTTCCTTGCCTATAGTTCTCAATTCAGTGTCCTCTCCTCCTTGAATTGGACTTAGCCTCCTTCATTTTGATTCCACCCAACATACTTTTGGTCACTCCTCAAAAACGCGACTGGAGGGTACTCAGTTATCGCTTATTCCCATCTCTGCTTTTATTCAAAACCTTCCACCTGCATAAACTCCATTGAGATTCCAGATAAAGTAAGCATTCATAATACAAATTATAAAAACGTAACATAAAAAGAAGGCTCCCCTTGTGGTTTGAACAGTTCCAAAAACAGTGTGAAGGGACTAGTTAAGGGGTTGGAAAAGTGTGGGAAGGAATGTTTTAAATTATTAAATGGCACAGCCAATCCTCTGTTCCACACTTACACAACGATTGCCATTTCCAAAGTGGAAAGCTTAGTCTTCTGGGGGGAAAAGGGCTAGATTGCTTGTCTCTTGGTTTCATTAACACTAATCAGAGAAAAGAAGGGATTGTCCTACTGGGCTTCTTCTGTGTTGACAATTTTAGGACGAAGAGCT
Source organism: Anser cygnoides (assembly GCF_040182565.1). NCBI lineage: Eukaryota > Metazoa > Chordata > Aves > Anseriformes > Anatidae > Anser > Anser cygnoides. The sequence goes on along the minus strand of NC_089873.1, from coordinate 143,491,889 downwards.
TCCCTGAGCCATGGAGTTCTCAGAAAGGAAAGCCATGAAATACTTACCAGCTTATTGGATGATATAAAGCATGAGACAAAACCTTATGAGCTAGATGGGTAAATTTCTTTTCCTGTTGCCCGTGTGTTTATAAACCTTTGCAAACTTCTATTTATTTTAGCTCTGTTAAAGGAATATTTTAATCTACTTTTGCCTTCACAGTTTTTGACTCAAGGGTGGTGTTAAGGTGACTGGCTAACACTGAAACATTCATTTCATAGGCTATAACAATCCTAAGAACAAAGATACTAAGGTGCTGTGAGTGGCTATTTGTGCAATACATCATTCCACAATATCCAAAGGATGATAGCAATGCTTCCAGTTAAGCTGCACAACTAGACTGAAAGTCGGTGACTCGTGAGGGTTCATAGAAAGAAGTCTCTGCCAGTAGCTGGCAATAAGCAGGAAAGCCAGGGAACAGGGAGCGTGCCAGAAACCCATCAGTCTCATAGAAAGAGTAACACCTACATATTGGAAGATAAAGTAGTCATTTCTAGAATCTGGCACACATCACTATTTCCATAATTGTGGTATCTCATATCTGTCACAACCACACTTCTAAAGTTAAAAAAAAAAAACAAAGTACTCTCTGGCACTCATTTTACAGAAACTGATCATGTGGAACCAAAAGTACAATTCTGAAAGAACGCACGCAAGTGTCCGTACTGCCAAGTTGTGATTCAGTGGCAAAGTATGCATCTTTCTCAGAGTAGAGGATGTTTCCTAGAGTTTCCTGAGTGTTGTAGATGAATTTATCATGAAACATCTAGTAGGACTCCAGTTAGAGGAGAATAATTTTGCTAAAGTCTGTTCTTATCCTACTGTATAACTGTTCTCCCGCATGAGTTGTACAACCCAGCCTGTTACCCCAATTATACAGTCAACCATGAGAATATACTGAGGCACTGAGCTCACGCAATTGGGAAAAGCCTCTCGTTGCTTCCAACTGCATGTCTCTGGGGCATGTTTCAGGGCTCAGACCTCTGGGCAGATGCCAGGTTGCTGCTAGTAAGACTTCATTGTTCAGGAATCAGTCAGCATCAAGAAACTGGACAGAGGTTTGTGTCCTTCAGTATCCTGGAGTATCTGGCCAGGGTGAACTTCAGAGTAATACAGTAACTAGTTCCTGTTGGTCCTGAAAGGTACAGCACTTGACTCATCCATCACTGATGTGGGAAGTGATGGCGATCACATTTGGTAATTCAAAGGTATTCCTGGTAGTTTCACTGAAGTTCTCCATGGGACACTTTGGACTTGTTGCTTAAAATAGGATAATGTGAAAAGAAAACAAGAAACACAAAGTTATGCCAAAGTATCTATTTATACTGTCTTGCTACAGATTGCCGTAGCACCAAAAGCTATAGATCTTTGAAAACACAAACCAGTTCTCAGTTTCTACAGTCTGAACATACCTGTTTCAACACAACATCAGAACTTGTGTCTACCAGGGTGCTCATTCCAGAAAATCTTAAATGAATGAGTCGTCGATTTTCTGTTTAGTGCAGAATGTTCAACCAAGTCCAAAGTTCAAACTGAGACTGAGTAGTACGGAGTAGCAACTGAAGTAAAAAGACATCACACTGCACTCCTAATAGTGCTTTTAGTGCTACTTCAAGGACAGGTCAAACCTGCTTTGTACACATGGCAGTAATCTGAAGCATGTTTTCATGTGTTCAGACTTGTTCAGTCACACTGTCCAGCATTTCCACACAAAGCAAAGAGTGTTCATTTTTGATCAGAAATATCTGTCAGCACTTGGAGCAAATTTATACTGGTTAGATCAACTGATCTCAAAATGCCATTTTAAGTAAGTGAAAAACCTGAACACACCACGTATCTCAAAAGACAGC